>NC_090024.1:73635860-73785860 GCF_037176765.1 Anolis sagrei
TCTCTGTATTAGTCTCCCTCCCAAACTAGTTAAAGAAGCATATTTAACTCATTATGTTCACCAGACCACATGATGAAGCATTGCTGCTGGAAGAGCTCTATTGCAGCTATATAGCACAAATGCTTGTCTACATAACAGCCCATCTTATGGAGAGTGTGTGATTGCATTTGTTTGTTGTTTTCAGATAGCTGCTAGAAAGTAATTTGGTTTTCTCTCATTGCCGCAGCAAACAGAATTTGGCATAAACATTTGGATGTACTCGCTTAACGGCTTTCCCATCTACTGAAGTTTCATTAGGGAGCCATGTGCCTTCGCAAAGGATGAATGGTTTCATTAGCACAGAGACTAATAAACTTATAAAAGTTAATAATGTGAATATGTTTGATTTGTAATTATGCACATAGACATTAAGAACCACCAAAAAGCCTATTTAATAATACCCAGATTTTTCTAGGCTTAATACAGGTGGGATAGCATGGTTTGCTCTCAAAGTCAGTAGCATGTAGTATGCACCAGTTTCTTTCCTTTCTTTGTCTCAGGCCCCATCCACACTGCTGTATATTTATTTATTTACCCTATTTATACTCTGCCTTTTTCTACCCTGAAGGGGACTCAAGGCAGCTAACATAGAAGCAATTATTCAATGCCTTAAAACACATACAATTTCAAATAATTAAATTAAAATTAAATTAATATATATTAAACATTTAAAAACATTATATTCCATGTTAAAATGACGTCATCCATAATCATAGTCCAAGCCCTTTCATAGTCATTGTACATATTCCACATTGAACTGGATTATATGACAGTGTGGACTCAGATAATCCAGTTCAAAGCAGATATCGTGGATTATCCTGCTTGATTCTCAGGGTTATAATATATGGCGGTCTGGCTTCAATATCCCTTTAGGATTTGATAGCTGAAGATGTTCTGTTTGCTAATTCAGAATGACCAATGCTTAACTTCTGTTGTCAGAGGGATATTAGAATCAGAATAATAACTCAGTTGAACTCTGTTGATCCTCATTCTCTCACATAGATCATGTACAGGGATTATAATGATGGGTTCTATCTCCAAACTAGACTGGATCTAAATAACCAGCTGCATTTGACCAGACCTAGAATTAAGAAGCCACCCAGGATTAACTGCACTGAACTGGATTCTGTGGCAGCATAGATCTAACCTGGGTCTTAAGGACAGCATTTAAAAATAGGGTCTTCAAACACATAAGCTGGAGAAGATCACAACTCAAACAATTACAAATAATAGAGTTGTGTTGATACAGGAAGGAATAGGTGTGTATTTTGCTTAGGGATGGAAAGAGTATTAAAAATATTTCAAAAATGGCAAATAATGGTTTTTGAGTTTTGAGAAACCCTGATGAGTAATAAAAGTGTTCATAGTTCAGGACTTATTCTGTGCAAAATTTTCATGTGATTATTTTGTGCTGAAAACAGCATGTTCTACATAAGAAATAATATTTTTGCTTTCAAATATTATTCTCTGCATAGAAAATGCTGGAAGATGTCTGGGAACCTTCCCACGTTCTTATCCACTTAATTGGCTGTGCAAATGCATGTGTATGGATGTTGCAGTGATGACTGTGTTGCACTGTTACAGAAAATCTAGCACAGTAACACTGAACGCCCTTCCAGACAGGTCCTATATCTCAAGATCTGATCCCAGGTTTTCTGTTTATCTCAGATTATCTGTCAGTGTGGATTCATATAATTCAGTTTAAAGCAAAAAACTTGGGATCATATCCTGAGATATAGGGCCTGTCTGGAAGAGCCCCGAGAGAGTTGTATGCATCACCAAATTCATGTTGTATTTTGACTTTAGCCTCAGCAGAACTAATGTTTAGAATATTCCCACTGAATAAAATTAACTTTATACACAACATGGCCACTGTTTTAATGCTGCTTGAAAGGTAAACAAATATTTGCTTCTGGACTATTACTGCCATATCACCAGATTTCACATGCTCATCTTTTCTAGAAGTAGGTCATCAGTTATTAAAAGGTAGTTATTAAAATGTAGGTCATCAACTGTCCTTGATATCTCTAGTTACAACTTAATGGTAATTTGAAGTCATGTAAATGCTACCTGTCTGTATAGCTGCAAGGAGTAAAATGAAAAACATATATAAACAATGAGTAAATGCATTTGTCGTTTGATTGAGATCACCCCACTCTTGATTTATTCCCCTCCTTATATACATAAGCACACATCTGTGTATTATAGCTTTCTTTCTATAAATACCCCCAATTTCCTGCATGGATATAGTCCAGTGTTGGAAACACAGAAATTCAATATAATAAATGAACTTAGAATAGTTTATATCCTTTAGTGATGGAAATAATGAACAATCACTATCATTTGCATCATGGCTAATTTATCAGTTGTGCAAACAAAGTAAGAACAGAAACTGGTTCCCTTCCATTCTACCAAAGAGAGAACTTGTCACACCTTACAAAGCTTCATGCTAACAAATAGCCAAGCTACAGCTGCGGAAATCAGAAATGCATTTGTTTGTTTCTCAGGTGCTGCAATGGTATATCAATTATGCTAATTTCACATAAATCACCCATCATGTAGTGGCACTTCATTCCTGACAATATCAGGTAACTAATGTTGTGAAGCTAGTGTGCCGATTCTGCAAGTGCCAGAATTAAGGTTTAGTAACTGCACAGAAGCAAAACTGTAAACATTTTGAATCCAGGTTTGTTGTCACTAATTGCTGTCAAGTCAATTTCAACTTATGGCAATCCTATGAATGAGAGTCTACCAAATCAACAGACCTGACTAAATATTGCAAATTCAGCGCTGTGGCTTTCTTGATTGAGTCTTTCTAAAGTATGGCAATTTGGTTGTAATGGCTTCTAGGGCGTGTATAGGGTTTTCTTTTCTTTCTTTGTTTGCTTTTGGGTCCACTTATTTGTCTTTTTGGCAGTCTAGAGTATTTGTAAGAACCTCGTCACATGGAGGTCAAGAAGCTGGGGAACAACGGGGGAAACCGTGGGTCAGCAAAACACTGTGTTCCCTTACCATCATGGGTTGTGGAATTTCTTTGTAGTGATTAGCTAGGACTGCGGTTAAGATTATCTGTGCCTGCTGAGTGTATGCTATACCAGATAAGCCAGGACAGAGAAACTAACTCATCCAATTGGAGACAAGTCAGAGAGTTTTATTACAATTTGGCCAAAAAGGATGCAAATACAGCAATTTGCTTCAAAATATACAAGCATAAACAGAGAAATACAAGTTCTTATACAGTTCTGACAGCCATTCGGACTTCCCATTCCCTCTCTTGATTGGCTGAAAAAAGGGCAAGCTAGAATCCATTCTGGGATTGGTTGGGAGGGATAATGGCTACCAGGGATTGGTCAGAGTGAAGGACCAATCAGCTGCAGAGATGCCCCTAAGAAGGGTACAATCCGGGGAAAACAAATGGTAAAGATATGTTGATGAGTTTTTTATTAGCTCAGATGGCCAGTTCCATGCCAAACAAAGATATGGATCTTAGGAGACAAAGGTGCAAGACTCAAGTAACAAAGATGCTGGCAACATGCCAGTAGTGTAGAGAAGCACAAGGAAGACGTTTCTTGACCTCCATGTGATGATGTCATAGAACACTCATCAAGTAATGCATTTCAAATTATTTAATTTTTCCCTATCTGCTTTCATTTCTATCCAGCTTTTACAACTATACATAGAACTTGGTAATGCAATGGCATGGACAATCCTGACTTTGGGGTTAATTTTCTGTTATTCTACTTGATACTATTTATAGTTCCTTCCTCAATATTACTCCATGTCCTGGTTTTCATCTGATTTCTTGATTGCAGTCTCAATTCTGGTTTATGACTGAGTCAACATATGGAAGATTTTTAACTATTTCAATGTCTTCATGCAATTCCGTTAAGTGATGATCCAGCAGTCTGTAATTATGGTTGCTTTCTTTTTAATGGAAATGCATCCCTGCCCTACAGGCACCTTTGCACATTACAAACACCCTCAAACATTCAAAAAGATGGAGAGAATGCTGTTATAATTACTGAGATTTTTAAAATGTAGATTGGAAACAAGGATTGTTTACTCTCCAGGCACAAAGCTCCATACCACCAAAGAGTAGCTAAGTTTGTGAAAGGATGCGGTAACACTACGAAGAGAGGATGTCTTCACCTCAATAACAATGTATTTAATGAACTCTTAGAATTGTCATATAATCATTTAGAAATTAAAAAGACTTATAGTATGGAAGTCCTGTGCAATAATATGCTGGTTTTATTGTGGTCATGCTATTCTGGACAACAATGGCTTGTTCTCTGTAGTCTAGTTCAAGTATAAACATGCACACCTTGCGAGTAGTACAAAATGTCTCTGGTCTCTCACCTTCACATATCACTCCTGGTATGAGTTGTGAGGAGAAAGTGAGAATAGAAAATCATTGGGGAAAGATGGAATGTGTGTTTTGGGTTATAGCTTCCAGAATCCTCCAGCTAGCGAGGCTTAAGAATTCTGGAAGTTGTGTTCCAAAAAGAAAATATTTTCAATCTCTGCTGAAGAATGTGGACTTCCTCGGAACTTGGCACTGCTGGCAGTGGTAATGGAGGTGGAGGAGCAACTGGAGAAGATGAGTGGCTATAGGGAAAGAACACGGAAATAGAGACTTGGTGGGGGTGGGTTGCTGTAGAAGTTGGAGGCATCCTAGCAATGTGAAACTATGCTGTTAACTCTTAGGGTTAGCAGTGTTTATCCTGTGATAATGCAGGAGGAAGGAATTCATTTTGCTACTTGTGTTATTCCCCCCCCTTTAAATAAAAACCCACCTCCTAAAGGTATTATGAGGTCACGAGAGAGAAAATACAACTCCCTTTTTCTCATGTCTATATCCCCAGGGCCCCAGTTGAGTTAAGAGGAGATTTGTTTAAGGATTCATATTGAAAAGTAATATAAGAGGTAAATGCTTAAACATTGTTTTTGCAAGGTCACTGCTTTGTAAACTCTGAAGCTCCATAGCTGTTTTTACAGTTAAGGTCCACTGAGCTTAATGCAAACTTTCCTATTGCAACCAACCTCTGTATCCATGGATTCTGTATTTGACTATCCACAGCTTGAAAATATTTTTTTTAAAAAATCTAAAAAGCACACCTTGATTCCCCTGTCCCCATTTTATATAAGTAACACCATTTTCCTAAACTATTGCATATACATGGGACTGGAACATACACAAATGTTGGTGTCTATGGTGTGCGTGTGTGTATTTCTGTTTTGAAACCAAACCCCAGAAGATATGAAGAAACCACTGCATATGATTTTCTGCAAGGATTCAGCTACCCCACCCCCCCAGACTTGGTACCAGATATGTTGAGCTACAAGTTCTCATTGTCCTACGCTGGATATTTTGAGTTGTGGTTACCTTTTACCCTCTACGGTTTGCCCAATTTTCTCTCTATGTTCTTTCCATGTGTCATGGACTGAGCTCAGAAAGGATCCTTGGGATCCCTGCTGAACAAGAGGTTCTGAGAGTTTTAACCCAGAAAAGTAACTTTTCCAAATTCTGATAATGAGTTTCTAACTGAGCTGTCTCCAAAATATGCTAGGTTTCAATTGCTGGAGCAACACAGTTGCTGCACAGAATGTTACTGATCTACATCATATTACTCAAGATAGATGGTGATCAAGAGGAAGGAGATGGCAATTTACTTTCTACACTATCATTGTCATGTCCCCAGTAAAGATGATGTTGGCATAGAAAGTTAACTGCCGTATCAGTTGCTTCAATATTACTTTGATGTTTTTCAGTGCTGTCAGGCCAGTGTGGAGAGTGACCACTTAATAGAATAAACACTCCGCATTTCATGATTCTGTTGAAAATGTCACACAGATATTCTCAAGCGGTAAATATTAGATTTGAAACTTTTTGTTCTAATGGAAACATTCATTTTACTTTGTCAAAATACAGTAATTTATGCTGCACAGTCCTTAATGAACCATTAGCTTCAAAGACTTTCTTTAACTTGAAGTCATAATTCAGATTATTTCAACTCTGCTGCTGGTTATGTTGTTACACATGGTAAAGGGCTGATCCAGAAATGTTGTTGCTTGAAGTGAAGGACAAAATGGCACTCCAGTCCAACTCCTGGGCAAAAGCAATGGAAAGTTTGGGGAGCATTCTTAATATATTTGGAGGCAGCATGATAGTTAAGGAACTTGGCACACATTGCATAGCCCTCTAAAGCGGCCATTTCCTCCCACCATTTCCTGTCTGAAGCAACAGTCTAACCTTGCCTAATATTAGGGATTGCTCTGTTATGTTAAGGTCAGTATGTAAATGTCAAAATTATCAGGGGAAAAAAAAACAAACCAGAAAATGTTGTAATGTGACAAAATAGGGAAAAATCATAACACATATCATGCTTCTGAACACTTTAGGTGGAAGAATTGCAATTTTAATATATCAACTATCTACCAAAGGCCTTATGACAAAGTATGACACACATCTAAGTTGAAAGAAAATTGCTGGTGTAACATGATCATCACTGCTACTGTTAGAATTGCATCTGTACTTTAATAATTTTAATAACAATAACAATTTTAAAAATGATTTTTGGAGAAGTGTAATCATCTGATCAACAAAAGTGTAATGCAGCATAGAATGTGTCCTTATTCCCTGGTCTGCCTTCTGAATGTATTTGAAAGCCCCTTCCTTCATGGAAAAGACTATGGTAGGCATGCAAGTGGCTTATGTTCACTTTCAGATTAATAAAAGGAGTTTTGTAAAGTGAGCGATTTGCAGAGTTCTCCAACTTGCTTAAAAGGTTAGTTGTAATCCCCAGAGGCTTCTGCAAGTACTAAAGTTCTCTTTTTGCTATTTTCTTTCCCTAGTGGGTGAGAACCTAACATATGACACATTGACTGCATAATCTCTCTCCCTCTCCCTCTCTCTCTTTCTCTCTCTATGTGTGTAAAGGTACTCCTGGTCAGTCGGAAAGTAGATCAGGGAGGAGGGATTCAGCCTGAGCTGGATGGGGTTACACTTCCCCTGAAGACATAGGTTCACAGTCTGGGGTTCCTCCTGGACTCGTCAATGAACCTGGAGGCCCAGGTGTTGGTGATGGCCAGGAGGGCCTTTGCACAATTAAATCTACATGTCAGCTGTGTCAGTTTCTTGAGAAGCCGGATCTGGCCATAGTGGTACATGCCTTAGTTACATCCCATCTGGATTACTGTAATGTGTTCCTGTACGAAGCTGCCTGAGCCCTGAGCCACCAAGAAGGCTCTTCTCTCAGTCCCACCTCCATCACAAGCCTGGTTGGTGGGAATTGGAGAGCGGGTCTTCTGGATGGCTGCCCCTCAACTCTGCAACTCCCTGCCCAAGGGAGTCAGAATGCCCCCCTCCCTGTTGTCCTTCCGGTAGCAGGCTAAAACCTTTTTATTCGGGCAGGCTTTTAAAGATGAAGGTATTTAAGATCAATTCAGGGGTTGCTGTGGTTTTTAACTTTGAATATGTTTTAATGGTTTTTGACTAGATTTTTTTTAATACTATTTATATTTAATTCTGTTTTAATGTTTGCATATTGGTATATTTTGAATTGTATGCTAATGATTTGAGTTCCCTTTGGGAGAGATAAAGCAGGGTATAAATAATAATAATAATAATAATAATAATAATAGCCCTGAAATCACTGTTGAGTTATTGTGCCCATGAATTTCATAGGGTTTTCTTAGGTAAGGAATACTCAGAAGTGGTTCTGCCAGATCCTGCCTCTGTGATATAGTCAACAGAATATGGTACCTACTAGCAGTCTTCCCATTCAAGCAAAAACCAAAGCTAATCCTACTTAGCTTTCAAGATCAGATGGGATCTGGTATCTTCAGGGTTTTAGGCTTTAAAAGTAGTTTGAAAAATTACTGAGATATTGTATGTGAAGTGCTTTGATTTATATGCATTCCAGATTTAATTCCATTGTGCAAAGCAATAAAATGCTCTAAAATGCCACTTTCCCAACAAAACTATGAGAATTGTCACAATGTTTCTGCTGGTATCTGTTGACTTTCTATTTTGTCCCTTAATATTCAGATTAATTACAGGAAGAATGCCTAATCCACACTGAAGCAAGTATGGGAAAACAGCCTACCTTGCATCAAACAATAGAGTCTAGAGAAAAACTGTAATTGGTGCAGCTGGAGGAGTTCCCTGATGACAATGCCTTTGGAAATCCACTGTAAAGGATAAGTCAACAATTATATAAAACAATTCTGAAACCATTCATTTTTCCTCCCCTCTTCTCCACTGTTAAGAGTTCTATTACCTATTGGGTTACCTTATTAGTACAGAATTAACACTTCTGATAAAGGGGGTTAAGAAGATATAATAGTTCAGAAGGGAATGTTAAAGTGATGTCATATCATAACAACATAGCACAATGGATGTTAAGTACATGTGCAGTTTTCCATCATTAATTTTACTTCTATGTTAGGTTTCAGAGGATAAGTTCTGGAAAAGAAGAAAACTGGTCCTTAGTGAATAAGAGGCAAACCAAGAGAAAACTATTAAAGTGTCTGTGAAGAAATTATTTGATCATAGCGAAATCACAGATATATTCTTAATCTCCACTCCTTCAACATAATCTGCATAATCCCTTATTTATAACAATATTCAGTAATTTCTGGCAAAATCAATTGAATCAATTAGACCACAGGAACAATGTGTGTTCCAGAGGAGCACTGAAATGACTGCAATTTTCCTAGTATCTGGTACTTGGCATAAGAGTTGGTAGTTTGCATGTTTAAATGCAGTGTCCTTCTCCATCTTTAAATTCCTTGCATATAACCCCAGTTTTTTCAATGAATGTAATGATCCTCCATTGGGATATTTCACAAAAGGATAATAATTTAGGAAATGACATTATGAGGAAACAGTGTTCAAAACATCTTTCTGAGGCTAAGACAAGTTAGTTTTACATTCTTAAAATATATAAACAATCTCACCACTGGAGAAATTACACTGTTTAGCCAGTATTGCACTACCTGACATCTGCTGGAAGTAGCAGCTAGCAATGAAAGGACCAAGGCATTGGCATCTTTGGCCCTTCCTCTGTTCAAATATCAGCCAGCAAGCCAATGTCCTAAATCAAGAAACAGCTTCCTTTTTTGGTATACATTTTATTGAAAGTATATCCTTCTTATACATAAAAAGGGAGTTGATATGGTAAGGCACGGGTAAAACGGTGGGAATGGGAGTTGGGGAAGGGAATGGGTAGTGCTTAACTCTAAGGGAGGGGTTATAGCATCCTAGGTAGGGTCTTAGGGAAGAGCAAGGAAATGGGTTAAGGCAAGGGGTGGGGGACAGGGTTAGGTGATGGGAGGGGGGTAGTTGTTGACTTCCAAATCTCTCCAGCATTCCCAGTCTCTGGTACTCCTCCTAAGCTCTACAGAGATACTTGCAGGAACACTTCAGCAAGTGAGAGTCCAAAAGTGGCAAAACCCAGCACCTCAATCAGTGGCTGAGACTGGATAAGAAACTCCTTCCTGAGCACACAGAAGAGTGGATAACCTAGAAGGCACTGAACAGGCTGTGCTCTGGCACCACGAGATGCAGAGCTAACCTTAAGAAATGGGGCTACTAAGTAGAGTCCATGGCATGTGAATGCGGACCACCTACTACAGGCCACCTACTACAATGCAACCTGAGCCCTGCCACATGCATAATAGAGGACCTCTTTACAGTGACACCAGAGGCACTCCAAGTGGCCAGGTTCTGGTCAAAAACCATTAGCATAATGCCAAATTCTTTTTAAAACTTTGTGTTTTTCAATGCATTTTAACTGTACCCTCAACTCGCTTCTGACATGATAAATAAATAACTAAATACATGTTCAGAATACTTAGCTGACGGTGCAGGTTCCTTCTCCAAAAAACAAATGACTTTGTATCACTCTATCAACACAGAAATTGGAGAGAGATGCCTTGCAAACATGGGACATGAGACATAAACCTGTGGCCTCTTGCTGCTTAGCTTTTGATTGTAAGAAAGGAAATATGTCATTTTGGCCAGGTCAACTGAGTTTGACTATGGTACGAAGTGCCCTTTCACAGAAGTTGCTTCTAAATCATGACCACAGGCAGTGGTGGGAGAGAAGTGATCCCAGACTGAATCAAGGAGACCATTGCTTCTTTGTACAAGCTTGATGCCAAAAAGTTAGCCTGGTTGCTAGTGATCACTTCTGTCACCAACTTAATTCTCCTCATCAAGTGGTGCCTTTGTCTCCAGTCAGCACCGAACACTAATGCTGCATCCTTCACTCTGACTTGTCCCCAAGGATACTTACCTGCATCTTTACTGCCTTTTAAATTGAAGCTCTTCCTTTTACTTGGCTACATTTCCATATGTCATTTTCCCTTTCTGCCATTCTGGGAATCACTGCACCAAGCTTTGTAAAGTATTATATTTCTGTCCCTGTGAACTATTTTGTGGCATTCTGTATGAAGGATGGTATATAAAAATCACCTACATTGCACTGTATCTTCTTCAACTGGCATATCCTTTTTACTTGGCTCATTCAGGCTGGTAATATCTGGGGAAAATAAAAAAATGTCACTAGGGTTTAAAGACTCCTGGGAGAATGAATCTTGATCCCACTCCCATAAAAAAATAAAAATAATATCCTAATGTTCACATCATATCTTGTCCTGAAAAACAGACAATGAATTTGTGATAATTTACAAGATAGGGACATGTAAAGAACAACCTCTTGCACGCTGCCTTTCTTCACCTCTTTTCCACCTTTTGTCCTCATTTGACTTGCAAATGACCAGTGTTATGCTACCTCCAGTTAAGCACCAAAAAAGAAATGAAATAAAATAAAATAAAATGCAAGGTAATATTGTACTACTGCGGTGACAGTGAAACAATCAAACAGCTTGCTTATGCATCTATTTGGCTTAGGGTAGAAAATGAGAACAGCTTTAATCTTACAGCAGCATCAAGGATAAAATCATTCCCCGAAGTGGAAGAGTTAGCAACATTGCAAGATGGGCTGACTAAGAACAGCTTGCCAGAGTATTGCAGCAAGATACTGGTGGCATTCAAATATAAAAGCTAAGGTGCTGGAGCAAACAGAGGTGTTTGAATGAGGAAGGCCTCTGGTGAACAAATAAATCTGTTGATTAATGTCCTCTAGTAGCTATACCATAACTATGATTCCTTATTAAAGTAAACCTTGACATTCTGTGAAAGAGGGGTGCAGTTGTTCATTGTTCCTGCTAGGCACAAGTGAGTCAGGGCCCTTCCACACAGCCATATAACTCAGAATATCAAGGCAGATAATCCACAATATCTGCTTTGAACTGGATTATCCGAGTTCACACTGCCACATAATCCAGTTCAATGTGGATTTTATATAGCTGTGTGAATGGGGTCTTAGATCCTGTAAACTATTCAGTGCTTGTTCAATTGTGGTACCATTGTTATGCCATGTTCTGCCATGGTGGCAAATAGAAGTTGTGGATTGCAGGAGGTGGGTGATGCATAGCGATCTGGATTTGGCAGGCAAGTGATTCAAATGTCAATAGAATAGGGTGTTAATACAATCTTTAAAGGAGTTATTCAAGGTGCTAGCGTGGCAATAGGAAGCAATGCTACCAAGAGCACCTTACAATTTCAGATTAAAATCTACAGCAGATTCACCATCTTGCTGAGTTGGATTTGGATTTGTATCTCAAATTTCACACTTCATATGCTTCAGCCATTGGATTGGTGGTTTATTGATTTTGTGAGTATTCTGTTCTAACTGCTTTTGGCTCAAAATATCAGTTACACATGTTAACTTTGCTTGAACTTAAATGCCAAACTAGGATGGAGAATCATTCAAGTTTAGATTTTTTGAGTGCAAACATCCTCCAGTCCCGTGTCATTGGGCATGCTGAAATGAACAGATGGGACTAGTTGGTCAAGACATCTGGAGGATCAAATAAGCATAGTAGTTTCATGGGCTTTTCACAATTCCTGAGCTTTGGGGCTGGTAGAGAGAAGAAGGAAAGGAAAGTTGTGGAAAAACAGTACCCAATAAACGTCAGCTGGTAAAGCTGAACACTTTTCAATGAAAGCCGCGTAGTTTCCAAAGAAAGCTGCAGTGCTTCCTGTCATCTTGGGGAGAAAAAATGTTTCACACTTCTCAACAATGTGGGAAGAAAAAGAGATGGGTTTTTCCCAACACCCATTTGCTTAGGCAAAATTAAGAATCACCATTGCCAGCAAGCAGTCACTTGCTGGTTTATATTCTTCTTTACCTGCAGCAGATGCAGAAGACGTGGCTGTGGAGTCAGGCCTTCGATGAATGAGACAACACCATAGGACCCTGGATGGAAGTTGATGTAGATCCATCTTAATAGGATGACTGACCACTGTAGTTTTATATATAGTGTTTTTAAAGTTGTTTTTGTAATTGTGATATATGATATTTTAATGAGTGTATATGTTTTTTATGGCTGGAAACCGGGCTGAGTCCCTCAATGAGGTTGAGAAGCTCGGTAAAGAAAACTGTGAAATAAATAAATAAAATAAATACTATGAATGAGACTAGGGCTACATCAATACTGTAGAATTCATGCAGTTTGACACAACTTTAAGTGACATGATTCAACCCAAGATGGATGGATGGTATCCTTGAAATGACTGGCTTGACCTTGAAGGAGCTGGGGGTAGCAATGGCTGACAGAGAGCTTTGGTGTGGGCTGGTCCATGAAGTCATGAAGAGTCAGAAGCGAATGAATGAATAGACAACAAAACAAACCTATGGAACCATGGGAGATAGTTGTAGCCTTCTCTGCCAAAGAGTGTTGGTTCCTTACCAAACTACAACTCACATGATTCCAGAATACTGAGCTATGACAGATATAATGATATCAAACTGCATTAATTCTAAATTGCAGGTGCACTTTGAGAGCTCTAGGTTACTTAAACTATGAATTATTAAAACAACACAGAATTCTCAATCACAGATTCCTGTTTATTTGTAAAATTCTACCCTGTAACTACTTTGAGGATAAGAAACCAACTAGGAATGTTGAGATTGTTAAATTGGTAATAACTCCAACAAGAAGATGGTGTTATACTATTTTCTTACTGCTTGTTCTTCTCTGTGGCTGGTTCCAGACAGACCTTTAACCCGCACCCAATCGGGTTTAAGAAATCCAATTAGGCATGGATTAAGGTCCCCATACCTCCCCCCAAAACCCATGCTTTTGTGTGTTTGTGAGTCTAGATGTCCTTCTGTTGGGGCACCCAGACACCAAACAAAACCTCCCAGAAAAAAACTAAAAATTAAAAATTACTCATCTAATAGCCATGAAACTGCTGCTGGAGTCCTCTGGCACATAGGCACTATCCCTGGGCTCAATCCACAAAGGGCCCATACCTTGAAAAACCCAGATATTATGAAAGATACAGATTATGCAAGAAAGATATATCTCATTGACCTGCTTATCTCATTGACAATGGTAAAATCCTTCCTTCCTTGTGTTTTTAGCCCAACTATGGCAACAATATTGTGTCTAATTCACCCATTTGATTGAATCTAATGAGTGTATTTGACAGGTATGAAAACTTCTTACACTTTTCAGTAGCCTGAAAATTGATATCCCTAGTTTATTAAAGAAATTTAATGGTACCATTTTTTTTTTGTGTGGGAAGTGGGTGAAGTACAATTGTCCTTTCCATGTTTTTGTTAAATGCATAGTAAGAAATGTCCAAAGAGTCCTTGCTTTAAGCATTCACCTGATATTTAAAAATAGCTAGTTACCTGTTGAAATATTTTTCAGAATATTGTAGCTTCAGTTTATTTCAAAAATATAACTTAAGAAATTCAGATTTCATGAGTGGACTTGAAAACAAATATTAGATTTGAATGGGCTCCCATTTTTGTATCCTTCTTATGTCGTTCACAAGAAAAAGGTTCCAAATGCATGAGCTAAAGTGATAATAATTTTAACATGTCCAGATACCTTGAAGGCATGAGACCATATATGATCTTACAAGATAAGCAGAATCATACTTGGTTAGTACCTGAATGAAACCAAATGTTGTAGGCTATATTTCAGAGGAAGAAACTGGCAAAGCCACCCCTGAGGCCCCTTCTACACTGACATATAATCCAGATTATCAAAGCAGATACACTGCCATATAATCCAGTTCAAAGCAGATAATCTGGATTTTATATGGCAGTGTAGAAGGGATCTGAAGGCCCTTTCACACAGCCATATAACTCAGAATACCCAGATTAACCCACAATATCTGCTTTGAACTGGATTATTTTGAGTCCACAGTGCCATATATTCCAGTTCAAAGCAGATATTGTGGGATTTTAGCTTTGTTGAAGGGGCCTGAGTGTTTCTTGTCTACAAAAGCCAAATGATATTCATGAGGTCACCATACATTAAAAGGCAAATGGAAGGCACACACACATGGCCATTTTTATATAAAATTGCTGTCCTTTTTATTTATTTTATTACCCCATCATATGGACATCTTCATTCTAAGGCAAGACTGAAACTGAGTATCTATGTTTGACTTAACCAAAATGTGTGAGTGTGAATCCTCAGTCAGGCATCACCTCCATAATTGTTATTGAGTAATTAATCTATAATTCATTGTGCAACTGGCAAGCAAATAGGTTTAACAAAGGGATTTGCAGTTGCTGAGATGAATGTAGAAGAAGCAAGTCTAGAAAATGGTGAATGATTTATTATTTTACTTATAGCTGAAAGTAAATCACCCTAAAGCTGGCAATATGTTACACAGTTGGAACTGAGTCTGCTTTTAAATTAAAACAAAGCCTCATATCTTTTCCTTTTTTATAAAAAAAACTCTAACTTCTAAGTTAGAAGCAAAACAAGTGAAGATTTAATTTAAAAAGCCCTTAGTTTGAATCAACTACTAGCTTGCTCAATTTAAGAAATTGTTGGACTTTTTCTTTTTTACAACCTGCCATTGGTATAAGGAAATAAGCAATAACCATATACAACAATTGATAAGAGTAAGAAAAAAGTAGTAGCAAAAGTACCTAAAAGAGTACAAATTTTAGTGTAAAGAAAAATTTTGTAACCATGATCTATTGATGCTTATTTGGAAGGGAAGGCACAGCCACTGAGTTCAATAGGCACCACTTGTGTTGTGTGTCCAGATGTACCATGATTAGAGGTACCAAAACATGAGGGGCATTCATTACAGATAAATCCTGACCCACTTCTATTTATCACGGGATACTGAAACTGCACATGTGAAATGATATTAGTCTCTATAGGTTATGTGTCAATTTACAACTCAGAACTGATGACGGTCTTGATTTTACAGGTGCTGAAGTGGTGTGAGGTTTGATAATGGACCCAGTGGAATACAGAGCAGTCATCAAGTCCGCACACCAAAGGAGAAATTTGATAAGCTGAAAGAGGTTTATGGTGATGATTCCCCTTCATATGATGTAGTCAAGAACATGCATCGTCAATTCAAATGTGGTCAAACTTCAGTGGAAACAGCTCCAATTCTAGGATGACCCCACTCTGCTATTGATGAACACAACATCCAGCAAGTGGAGGTTGCCATTTTGGAAAATCGCTGCACAATCATTCGCCATCTAGCCCAAAATGTCAAGATTAGTGTGGGGTCCATGGAAAAAATCATCCAAGACCATCTTAACATGCATATGATATCCACTTGCTGGGTCCCTCGGGTGCTCACACCTTTCCAGAAGAAAGAACAAGTCGAATGCTCTCAGGCTCTATTGGCAATGTACCCTGGAAATCAGGAGGACTTTTTCAACAGACAGACCACACAGGATGAAAGCTGAATCCATCACTATGATCTTGAGACTAAAGTTGATGCAATGGAAGCATCATGGCTCACAGCCTCCAAAGAAGGCATGTGCCCAGCTCTCGACAGGCAAGGTCATGCTCACTGTATTTTGGGATGAGCACAGAGTAGTATTGATGGATTTTCTAGCAAATGGTACCATGATCACTGGAGCATACTATGCTTCACTGCTGTGGAAATTGTGGTAAAGCGTCGAAAACAAGAGTCGTGGCATGCTGACCAAAGGTGTATGCCTTCTGCAAGACAATGCACCAGTTCACAACTCACATACTGCCCAAAACATGCTCCTATGGCTTTGCAATTCTACCACACACCCCTTATTCACCCAATCGCTCACCATTGGACTTCCACCTTTTTCCAACAATTATGTTGTTTTTGAAGGTCAAGCATTTTTCAGATGATGAGACTCTGATTTCCAAAGTCACAGCGTGGCTTTTGGAGCAACCTGACAACTTCTACAAGTGAGGTGTTTACAGTTGCTTAAAAAGATGGGAGAAGTGTGTGTCCCTAGGTGACACCTATGTAAAGAAGGACTAGAAACTGTGCCAAGTTTCATTGCTCTCAGTCCACAGGAAGTGGGTCAGGAGAAATCTTTAATGAATTCCCCTTGTATCCAGTCCAAAATATTTCAGTGGCTAGCACTGCCTAACCTTTGGTATTGTAATAGCTTGGATCACACATTCAGTATATGGGCAGGATTTCATGATTGCGGTGTCAGAATTTAGGAAAACACCCAGGAGGCAGAAATATCAGGGAATTCTCTTTTCTGGATACTAACTTCAATCACTTTAGAACAGTAGTTGTGTGCCTTCAAGTTGATTATGACGTATGGCAATT
Source organism: Anolis sagrei (assembly GCF_037176765.1). Lineage (NCBI taxonomy): Eukaryota > Metazoa > Chordata > Lepidosauria > Squamata > Anolidae > Anolis > Anolis sagrei. The sequence continues at coordinate 73,652,575 of NC_090024.1, forward strand.
TTAAGGCAAACCAATCACATGGATATTTTGGCAAGATTTGTTCAGAGAGGAGTTGCCTTTGCTTTCCTCATCTGAGCTTGCCCAAGGGTTTTCCATGGATGAGCGGGGATTCAAATTCTCATCTCCAAAGTTGCAGTTCAATGTGCTATACTATGCTGGCTCTTTAGTTAAAATGCACAGGTTTTGTTTTTAAGAATTGTCCATTGCTTTTCTGAAAATGTCACAACAGGAACAATGCATCAAGGAACTGATGGAATGTTGTTTGGTGAATAATATGTTTCAGTATTCAGATTCTGTTGCATTGCAGTATAATACATATACAGTGGGAGTTGCTGGGTTTTATACCAGTACAGTGAATTCATGGTGATGTCTCCTGTTCAGAATTCCTTGTATCAGTTATCAAAGTCTAAGAAAAAGAAACAGTTCACCATCTCATCAACTGAACTAAATTGAAAATATAGCAAGAATTGGTATCTGCTGGGATTTGGTTCCAGGATCCCTCTTCCTCCTGTGGATACCAAAATCCATGAAGTTCCATTATATACAATTGCATAGTAAAATGGTGTCCCTAATATAAAATAAAAAATAAAGTTTTGCTTTGAAAAATATTTTAACATTTCAAGTTACAGATGGTTGAATCCATGGATCCAGAATCTGCGGTTACAGAGGGCCAACTTTGCAAGTGCATGTAAGTCACAGAATAAGAATAAAGTCAATTTTTATGAAAAGGGACACTGAAGAATTCATTTTAGTGATATAATAGAGTTATCCTGATTTCCAAATATGCTTAGAGGGTGGAGGTGTATTTGGATTTTCTACAATGTGAAACCTACATATCTGTTTGCAAAAGCAAGGTCAAATAATGCAGTCAGGTTGATGATATTTTTCATTTGAAAGTAGAGATTGCTGATGGGCAAGTTCACTTCCCATTCAAGATCAACTCCTGTTCCAAACCAACAGGAGGGGTGCTTTCCCCAATTAAAACCTCTATTATTTTATGTTCCCTGTCAACCAAACATTTCCACTTCTGTTCAGTGTCTTGAAAGTTTGTTCCAGATGTTTCATGCAATGGTCGTTGTGATGCTTAGTGAGACTCTGTTGTCCCTAGTGGTTGTTAAAAATAGTATTCCTGGAAAAACAGAAATTACACATTGATAAATGATGAACAAAATAATAGAGTTATAGTGAGAAACTGCAGGCACCTTTCCCCTGTCCCTTGAGTTTATTGGCTGAGTAGAGTAGGAATAATTCATATCTGGATTTTTTTTTCATTGGGCTGGTAGTAGGTTTAAAATTCTTCATTTGAGAATCAAATTTCAGTTGAAGTAGCATATTTTATAATGTTTGCTATTTTTATTATTGTTTTTCTATGATGTGGTGAGAGCAAGTAAATGGGTTGCTGTGGGAAATTTATGGCATTACATTGTGGCATTTCCCCCGATTAAGATGTCAACACCATGGATCAGAATCTATATTTTGTCTTACCCACAAGTGCCATGTAAACAGCAGAAAGGGAATATGCAGAATGAACATGACCTTTTCCAAAAAAAAATCTGTATTTATTTCATTTATGATTATATCAAAATTATATTGGATTCATGATTTAAATGAACCATAAAAGTCTGTTGTTTAACTTTTTAAAATTTGGATTGATAAGAATAGTTATTAAAATGCTACATGTAAAATCATATTGTAATGTTTCTTTACAATTTGGGAGGTTTTCTTGGCAAAATTTGTTCAGCAGACATTTTCTTTTACTTTCCTCTGAGGCTGAGAGAGTGTGACTTGCCCAAGGACTCCCTGTACGTTTCATGTGCAAATGGAGATTCAAACCCTGACCTCTACAGTCATCGTCCAATGCTCAAATTATCACTACATATTATAATAATTTTACCATTCTAGCCATGCAGATTTGAATAAGCATGTTTCTCAGTGAATTGTTGTTTTATGTGAGGAATGGATTCAATAGTCGATATGCGTTCATAATAGAGGATATGTCATTTAGGAATGTAATATATCACAACTCAGACCACAAATTGAAGGATAGCATATCTATAAATCACATTCACTTTTGTTATTTGATGTCTGTGCTTTGTCCACTACATTTAGAGTAAGGTAATTTTTAATGTGTTTATTTAAAAATAACAGCATAATGACATTGGGTACTATTCTGATAAAGTGCTAGTATTCCTCAGGGATTGGGGTAACAGATATGATCTTGTCATCTAACATGTCTGAGATTTTAGACCAATCCACTTTTCTGAAGTTGAATCTTAATTTGAATCAAACTTCCTGAGGCCTTATAGTTGGGAACAATTGGCATACTATCAGCAGATGTTGTGTATATGGTATTGGTGGTCCCACTGATTTAGTGCATTGCTGCACAATGCTGTCACTCACAAATAGGAGGTTATATCCTCAGTGCCATCTCCTACTGTTGTAGGATGGTGGGAGCTTACATCATGGATAAGCGATAGTCTGTGGAATTCAGCCCAGGAGAGGACAGCTCTCCATTTTTATCCTTCTGAGCATAGCCTCATACATGACTATGGCTGTTAAAGTCACCAATTACTACTGCCCTTTGGTGCCTATCAAAGTTCTCAGGAGAGGGGAAATGAAACTTTTCATTTGGGGGCTTGTACATAGAGGTAACTGTGATGTTATTACGCTCTACTCTTATAACCTCTATATTGTTTTCTTCAGAGTTATGGGCACTACTGACTTGGAAGCATTGGGTAACCCTCTTTGTTTGGTTTATCTTCTGAACAACCATTCTGGCAAATCCAAATCTAGACCAAAGTCATAACAAAAGAAATCTGTTCATTTGAGTAATGGATAACTGCTATAAAATAATAAATGTGGATTGTTAATTTTATTGGTAAGCTAGTGATAATTTTGTTGCTCTCTTTCACTCAGCTGCAAACTTGTGTTCTCAGCAATATATGGATTCTGGGGAATATCTTCAACAAAACTATATAGTCCAACTAATTTCCTACAGGATTCACAAATCTTATCAATGGCTCCTGGACAAAAGTGTGAAACCTAGAAATGCAAAAAACAAAAACAAAACAAAACAAATATATACACACACAAAATAAATAGAATAAAATGTTTTTTTAAAAAAATCTGCTGTTATTGGAATGTGTGTAAATAAAACTGATAAACATCTGTTCCTGTCTCCTGTCTGTCTATTTCTGTTACAACATGGTTAATCCTCCCAAGAATTCATTTATAAATTTAATTCCAAAAGTGCACCCCAGAAGAGAACTATCCCCTTTGAGATTTATTGCCAAACTGAAGTTTACAAACAGGGTAAATGGAAACCAGTAAACCAGGTCCCATCCCAGGGCTTGAGTAATTGGCCCCAAAGGTGCCTCTAGGAGGGAAGAATGCCTCCAATTGTTTAGTGAGGGGTGTCGTTCTTTTAATGCATGAAAAATAAACCCATTTCTTAAAACAGGGAGTTAAAGATGGTTGGGAAGCATGTATATTAGCTGTTGGAAGATGTTGAAAAAATATGTCCAGGTATAACAAAACAGGGCACATTCTCATCTGGTTTACAATATTCCTCCTCTTGTACAATCACTTCAGCTGATGTGAGAAAGTACAACTCTATTTTTCTAACTAGTCTTTGCTAAAGCGAGCGAGCCTGGGGAAGAAAACAATCTATGAAGGTTGACATCCTTGACCCAGAGGAAGAGAATGATCCAGAACAGGGGACACCTGTTACAGGTCTGCTGCATTTAAACCAGGAGCCGCTTGGTCTGAGCAACACAATTGACCTTAATTACCGCAGAATCTGAAAAATAAAAACACACTAGAGTAATTCCACATAGGGATTTGAAGGTGAAAACCAATACCACATGCAGAGGCCACACTCTGAAAGGTGGCCATGGGATTTTGTTTTCAATAATAAAAAGGAAAGCCTGTGCAATAACAGAACCTGAGGAATTTGCCTTGTGTTTGTGTTTGAAGCTTGGAAAACTTCTTTTTTGACAACCCTTAGAATCTGGAGTTCTGGGAATTGTAGTTCAAAGAGGCCAGATTGCCCAATACTGACCTTATTCTCAGCTGCTCCCTTTCATTTAATAAGATATTCTCAGAATTATTATTATGTTTAAATTAAAAAAGTTTGGGCTGGCCCCCTGTTCAGTATTTATGCTGTTGTAATCTAGATTTATGATCAATTTTGCAGTGATGACACCAGTGCCATAATTGCAAATCCCCCCTGTATTTATCTGAAGAAAATAGATTTGGATGATATATAGGGGTCTTTGGCATTCTCTCAGGAATAAGCCCAGGTTCTCCCATGGACACAAAAATCCATGAATGCTCAAATCCCTGTATATAGAATGCATAATAAAATGGCAAAATGAAGACTTGTTTTTGGATTTTGGGGAAGATATTTCAAGCTGTGCATAGTTGAATTCATGGATCTAGAATCTGCGCTTCTTTAGCTAATGTGTAATGATTGTATTCCTCTTGAGGCTACAAAACTGGGGGGGGGGGGGGGTAACACTGTTCACATAAAATATGAATGAGAGATCCAGTTCTGTGCAGATCTGTTTCAGTGTACCTGAATAACTCCATTTTGACAATAGCTGCATCTCATTACTTGTATTGTTTTGCTGAACTCTGCCATTTGCACTATGCTAGAAATGCTGTAACTGCAATAATATGTGCCCAGGCCACCCCATATGATAAGACTAAAGTGTTAGACCCTGAGAATATCCTCAAAAACAACAAAAAGATCTCTGTCTGCATTCTGTGTGAGTCACATAAACCTGAGATAAGACTTACCACATATGCATTAGATATTGTTCATGTACACCTTGTCCTTTTCTTTGTAGCTGTGAAGTCCTATAAAATACTGGTGTTTGGAATAATCTTAATCTATCTCCACCGCTAATGTAAGTCAGGGAGTGAAAGCACATACTGGAATGTTGATGAATCCTTTCAACATAGTTATTGTTTTGTGTCTATTGCCTTCCTGCTTAGTTTCAAGACCCATTTTAGCTTCATGTCCCACCTGGGAGGATATAGTAGAACTGATATTTCAGTCCTACCCAACAGCACATGTAGTGCTATTGCACCATCATCATGCATTTATATAGAGTCATCAAGAGTAGAAAACACTTTACAATAAAACAAGCTAAAGCAATGGATCCAACCAGAGGTATACAATCAAAAATATGTATGTATACATACAAACACAGAGGGAAGAAATAATAACAAATCACAAAACTACATAATAAAATCACAAAATAAATCATGTAGATAAAATGCAAATACAAAATGCAAAGCAAATTGGCAATACATGTAATTAAAATATACAAGACTACAAAACATCAAACTAAACCCCCAAAGCTTTGAAAATAAAAGAAGTTTTTAATTGAGATGTAAAAACAGTAAAGAAAGAAGCAGTAGTCCTGAAACACTCAGGGAGTCAATTCCAAGAGTATGGGGCAGTGAGGGGGAAAGGATGAAGGCAAATCAAGAGTGGAAACCCTTGGTTGCCTGAGGAGCTTAGGAGTGCATCTGCACTGTAGAATTGATGCAGTGTGACACACTTCAACTACCATGGCTAAATGCCTTGGAATCCTGGGAGTTGTAGTTTGGTGAAGCACGAACACTCTTTGGCACAAAAAGCTAAAGATCTTACAATATAACAGCTCCCAGAATTCCATTGCATTGACCTGTTGAATTGGCATCAAACTACTGCAATTCTACAGTGGAGATGCGCCCTTGTTCTTGAACAAAAAAGAAGGGTTGAAAAATAGTGGGGAGTTAGATTGTGCAGGCATCCTCAAACTGTGGCCCTCCAGCTGTTTGGGCCTTCAGTTTCCAGAATTCCTGACAATTGAACAAGCTTGTTAGGGCTTCAGGGAATTGGAGGCTCAACAGCTGGAGGGCTGTAGTTTGAGGATGCCTGGTGCAGGGTATAGAAAAGTCAGCAGAAGAAACATATATTGAATCTTAAAGGAAATGAGTAGCCAGGGAAAAGATATCAGAAGTATTTATTCATTGTGTTAGAAGCTAATTGAGAATACAGTTATTTTGTATAGAAAAAGTACAAAGTTACAAACTTGGCATTATATTAAATTTTATTTGACCAGTAGTTGGCCACTTGGAGTGCCACTGGTGGTGCTGTAAGAAGGTCCTCCATTGTGCATGTGTCGGGGCTCAGACTACATTGTAGTAAGTGGTCTGCAGTTTGATCTTCTCCACACTCGCATGTTGTGGACTCTACTTCGTAGCCCCATTTCTTAAAGTTAGCTCTGTATTTCGTGGTGCCAGAGTGCAATCTGATCATCCAATCTTCTGTGTGCCCGGGGGTGAGGGGTATTTATCATCAGGAGGGAGTTTATCAAAAGTGGGGTAATGTAACACTGCTCCCCAGCACATATTTTAGTGCCTCAAATGTTAGCTCTGTTTCTGGGTATATTTGACTTGCTGATTTCAAAGACAGAAAATGTTTTCCCCTATTAGCTCTAGTTTTGGAGATACAAATCACATGCTATCTACCAGTTACCACAGAAAACCATGATAACCGTTTTAGATAAATTAGAGCTCATGCAGTTTATCCAATGTATATTTTCTGAATCAGGACCTCAGATAACCTTAGGAGTAGGCCTAAAACCAAGAAACTGGGGGAAAATTCTTTTGTTGGGCTGTAAATAAAAATGATGGTCCAAAAGGATAATTTTAGATGCAGAATGTTGACTGGAAACCAAAGGATTAAGATAAAATAATGGAAGATCATTCAAAACAAGATTGCAATAAATAAAAGGGGGCATGACTAACCAACTCATCACATTGAGAAGGGAAAGCATGGGTAAACGTCCGTTTAAGGGAGAGAATTGCCCAGTCTAGAGTTCTGCCTCCCCATCACACTCACACATGGAAACTTAAGAGCTGGCAATACATAAATCTTACATTTATCACAAGGCCAGTATTACTTTTTTTAAATCAGGAGAAACAGTATCCAAAAACCAAAAGATCCCTCCCCCTGCCCAGAGTCCCTTATATTGAAGGAGACTGACATCAGTTTAAGACCTCATCTTCTCATGGGATCCTATGGTTCTGCCCCAAACCCCATAGAGTAGAAGAGACAATGCTCTGGGTTAAAGCCATTCCTTTCTATGGGATCATATTGTTCTGCACCAAACCCCATAGGATACAAGAGGCAGTGACTCAGATTGCTTTCCATGGGATTCTATTGTTCTGCACCAAACCCCATAGGATACAAGAGGCAGTGGTGCAGGTTAAAACCATTCCTTTCCATGGTATCCTATTGTACTAGGTACTCTGCATGTGCCTATGTTTTTATTAAGCATATTTTTAACTTTTAAACGTGTATGCCAAAAATAGAGATGTTTAGAGCTAAATCGTATTGTTAGCCCCATTGAATCAATAAGCTTTATATACATGTTGACTTGCTATTCAAAATTAATTCATTGAACGTACTCTAGTTGGGACGAATCCATAGGATTCAGATCAATTTTTTCACCTATTGGAATACTTCCACTTATGTTTCTTGGGTCTCATGCAATGTTGGATTCTGCCTGTCCTACTGACAAAACCCCCTTCTTTTGGTAACATCAAGGACTGGATACCAGGTTTCATGCAGCAGAAGTATTCGATTCCTTTGCAATGCAGGGACCTTGCTGACTTGTTCTTTAAGCTGTTACCTTAATACAGGGATTGGTAGGACTGTGCCGTCAGTCATTGAGTTTCAGTAAAATAACAAGCAACATCTTAAAACAAAACAGGCCAGTCCTGTCTGTATTTAGAGCAGATGTGGGGAAATCAATAGAGCTCAAGTCAGTCTAAATATAATGGAATCCTGCATTTCAGAAACACCTCTCATCGAAACAGAATGCAACAAGTGTCTCCTTCCAAACAAATTAGATTTGGCAGATACATGCCAGTGTCAGAAACAACTTCCACAGTTTTTCAAGCTACTGGGACAATTTTTCTCTTGGAAGCAGAAGAAAAAAAATCATAGCCTCCTTAAGTGTAAAAGAAGATCCACAGTACACTGTATGTGTAATGCTGGGCACTGCAAAGGTAGCGGATCTGCCAGAAACCCATCTCATTAGTGTGCTTTGCAAGCGTGGAACAACTGTTTGGCTGAAATGATGTCAACTGAATATAAAACCATGTCTTGGGGGTGAAAGACTCAGCACAGGGATTATGCTGGGAGAAAACCATCTACGAGACTGATGTTGCAGGAATTCCCCAAGTGTGGGGAGGAAAGGAAAATTTGTCTCTGTGCCTGTTTTGATAGCCAGTTTGACAGGAACGGTATTTTCCTCCTCACAGTGAGAGATTTTTCTTTGCAGCCAACTCCATTTTGGATTCGGCAAGTGTAAAAAGGAGCATACCTGCATCGAAAGAAAGCAGGCCCGCACCATGATTCAAAATGGAAACAATGATAAGATGACTTTCTCCCCCAGAGATTAAACTAAATATGTGGTCTAAGCATGAGCCATACAAAATACATACATCAGATTGCTGAAAAGGAAAGGATCATTTCCTTTTTAAAATTTCATGTTTTCCCCCCTTCTTTCCTTCATCCTTTCCTCCCTTCTTTTATTGTCCTTCTACTTCTCCATTCTTTATTTTGGCTTTTTCTATTATTTGATAGAGTACCAAGATTTCTAAACTGTTTTTTATTATTAAACTGCTCTAAACTGACTTCTGATGCAGCCTTTCCGATCACATCTATCAGTGCAGTATGCTGAATATGAAAGGAATATCACCAACCACAGCCTGCTGGTCCTCTTTATCCCACCCTCTTGTAAGTTTTAAATTTCCCTTGCTAGTGTAAAACTTAATGAAAGCCCTGGAGTATACAATAGCATTTTTGAAAACAGGAATTTGTGACTGCTGTGAATCATCACTCACAGCAGGGACCCAGAAATGTGAATTGTGGGAGGAACAAGCGGAGCGCCCTTTTCTTTTTTACTGGGAATTTATTACAGGCGTGTCATTATTTACAATGCACCATTCACATCCTCTAAAGAGCCAATAAACTGGCTGCTGAATATGCATTCTGCTCTGTGGTTGAACACAGATGTTTCCAGCTAATATCCATTTCATTTAATTTCTTTTCTTTCCTCCCCTCCCCCCTCCTTTTTAACATAATATCTATCTTGCTATTTCTGTAGCAGCTGGGTAACTATTCGTAGTCTTATGTTTCAGATTCACTCCCTTTACTTATTATAGTTGGTTCCATTCATGTTGCGGTACTTAAAAGTCTGTTGGAATTTCCTATTATTTAGCCCTGTCTTTCACAGATTCCAAATTCAGCTGGTAAAACATACACAAAATATAACCAGTGTTTTGCCATATAGTGTAAAGGACTACCTGCGGTCTTAGAACAGGGGAAAATATTTTTGCTGTAATTGTATGCATGAAATAATTTACAGTATAGATACATTTCACAAATAGGGCAGCAATCACAAATCACTGCAGAACAACACCCCCTACCTCATTGTTGATATTATCTGGAGTACAATTTAGTTCCATTAAAATCAATGGGAGCTTTGTCATTGATGGCAATGGGAGATAGATTGCGCCCACTAGCTGTTAACTTCCTCCTTCCATGCAAATTGGAGTTAGAAAATGATACGCAACCATCTAAAAGGCAATGCGGTTATGAACTGCCTCCCTCACCACATAGTTCTAGGAAATTTTCAGAATATTCAAATAATGGAAAATCTAGGTGAATTGGAGCATTGGAGTTACAGTTACATTAACAGAAAGGGTACAGTTAAAATGCATGCCGTGAAACAGTATGCAAGGGAGGCTAAACACTGTGAATTTGAATAATCAGCAATTTCAGATCATCATAGATTGGATTACAAATGAATGGGTTGCAATTTGAGTTAAAAAATGTTCTTGAGCTTTCTGCCCTCACATTGCAGTCAAAAAGGGACACAAATTAGAATCAGCTGGTGCTGAAGCAGTCCTTAAAAGTAAAACCTGAAGTGAAGTATTTAAATTATTTAAAGGACCATTGACAACTCAGTCTTCAAATTCAGATGGGAGCTCGGCAATAGAGAGTGTTTGCATATGACTAAGAATGTACCTGCACTTACAGTCATAGTAGTTTGATGATACTTTAACAACTCTGGCTGCATTGTATGCCATCCCGGGATTCATAATTAGGTGAAGCATTTAATGTTCTCTATTAGAGATCTCCAGCACATGTTCCTATAGCAGTTACAACTCTTTTATAGAGAGTCAAAGCCCCATACAAAACTATTCATCTATAGGCTAAAGCAGTGGTGCACAACTTATGGCCCTCCAGGTGTTTAGGATTCCTATTCCCAGAAGTCCTAGGCAAGTCCAAAACACCAGGAGGGCCCCAGGTTGTGCACTACTGGGATAGAACCACAAGAAGTCTACAAGTTTGGATCATTTGATTTTAATGTTTTTATTAGGTGTTTCTAATTTTTATACTTCATGTATAAATGTCCTATTATCTTATGGTGAATTTGTCCTGTTGTATTTTATGCTAGTATACTGTTTGATTTATGATTTAGTTTATGTATGTAAGGCATTGAATTTTGCCATTATTTTTTTGTAAACCACTTTGAGTCGTCCCCGTCCCCCCCCCCCCCGGGGTGAGAAAAGTGGTATATAAATACTACAAATAAATAAATATATAAATAGTGGTGCCAGAGTTTTAGAACTTTCACAGAGCTTGTGAATCAATTCTGGATTGTAACCTCACTCCTACCACACTTGTTATCAGCCATATTGATTGGAGATGATAACAGTTTTAATCCAACACAGCTCGGAAACACTAAGTTGGGAGAATGTGGACTAGATTTGCCTTGCTGCAAATGTATGGAATGGAAACATGCCAGTCTTAAACATTGCACGCTTTTCTGCATTAGCACAGTGATGCTGTTTTGGCGATCTATGGTCACACATACAAAACAGTAGATGGATAGACACAGAGTTGTGTGATGATTACCAGCCTTATTCTAATGAAATTCTGCTTTGCCCGCCTTATGTGATAAAGTCCTGGGTTCTCTTAACACAAATAATCAACACATTACATAAGCTATCTGGCTCTAAGATCCTTGCATCACTGACTTCACATATTCTCATTACTTGGGAAGAAGAGTGAGTGATATTCACATCTGCAGTTCATTGTGATAATAATGTAGTATCTAAATTAGCCTTGAGACCCAATGAAATTAACAGACTAATTGACACAGAAGTTTAGCCTACCCACACTGAATACACTACATAAGCAAGACCTTAGGCTAGTGTTCAGTGACATAGTGAGGTGACAAACTTTAACAGGCCTTTCTAACATATTAGTGTCCATTGGGTATTTCAGTGAAACTGCTTAGTTATAGATTTTAATAATGATAAATGGCCAGGTGTGCAGGGAAATTAAATAGCATACTTCTAACAATCCCCAAGACATTATACACATGATAATAAAAGTTTTAAAAGTCTCTTGGTTCCTATCTTAATATACTGTAACAATGTCTGGGAAGGTCTAGCAAGGCATACAACTTATTTCTGGTGTTTGCTGCACTCTCCGTTTTTTGTGTTTGTCTTTTGTTCATGTTGACCTCATTCCTTGCTCCCCTACTCTCTCACTCACATATACATGTATACACAAACTCCATTACAGCATTAGAAAAATACATAAATAAAAGTCATCGCAAGTGATAAGGGCAAACCGGGAGGGCAAATTAGGAGAAACATGAGATTCACTTTCTTTTCCATTTTAACAGTGGGCAAAGTTTGTGTTTATGTATGTGACTTCAAGTTACCTTTCTGTTTATGGTGATTCCATGAATTTCACAGTCTTAGGCAAGGAGTGTCACAGGTGATTCTGCCTTTTTCTTAAATATAGCCTACAGCACCTGATCTTCCCATCAAAGTGCTAACCAGACCTGATCTGGCTTAGCTTCCAAGATTTGATTGGATATAGTGCCTTCAAGGCATATAGGCCCTGGCAAAGATATTATTGGACTAAAAGTCCCATTTTAAGGTAACATAGCCAAGTGTGAAGAATGCTAGGACTGTAACCCAACAACATATTCCTCACTCATATTCTATTCCATGAAATAATATTCAAAGTTAGTCATGCTTACAAAAGATGCATTGAAATCCTTAGAACTAAAATTAGTTAGAATGGGATTTATGTCCTTTTCAGTGGATTGACCCTGATTAACTCTAGAGTTAGATCCATGGTCTGAATCCTCAAATAGATGAAGACACCGCCAATACTTCATGACAGTAGTTTATAGGCAGGTACGATTAAAAAAAAAAGTGTTCAAAACTGTGTTCAAAAGTAGGGGGCACTGGCGCTTCATTTCTAAAGTCCTCTTTGAATTTTGGGGGTAAAAATTTCAAAACTTTACGAAACTTCCAAATCTTTGTAAGTAACTTATTAATGGCAATCATGCATGCGCGTTAAGGAAAACATTACTGTCAGTGAGGAAACTTGAGGGGCTTCTCTCTCCTTCAATTTTGAGCTATACTGATGCTAAAGTGATATAACACATTTACCACTGTTAGCTTACCAAATTTCAGAATGTGTGACTTATCCATGGATTTTTGGCAAATTTTCAAAGTTCTTTATAAAAACATTTTTAATAATAAAAAAAGCTGTTCCTGGTTTTAAAGTGTTATTTTCTGTTTCATTGTGTGATCTTTACTTTGAAAGTAGTTGTTATAGTCCAGAAACTTTGTTTTTTTGTGTGGCAGAAACTATCTTAAATTGATGGAGATGTAATAAAGCAAAATGCCTCCCATCTCCCTCATTTTTAAAGCTATTGGGGTGAAACTTGCTACAATGGTAGAATGCATTTTCCACTCTGTGCCTATCGAGTTTCATAACATTTCACTAATCTGTGGATTTTTCAGGAGTTTTCAAAGTATTTTAAAACAACATTTTAAGTGATCTCTGTCTCTGCCTCTCTCTCCCTCCTCTGTCAGCTCCGATTGGCTGGGGAGGCATGCCAACATATATGGCTTCACCTCTCAGCAGGGTTTGGTTACCCTGTGAATTTTAGCTCCATCACAGCTACATCCGAACACATCCAAAGCTTAAGAATCAAAGGCTCTTTTTGATTCAAATTCTTAATATTGGAGCAGGGAGGCAGCAAGCAGGCACGTTGGAACTCACTTCAAGTGCTAAACATCTGAACTAGATCCAAATCAAGGGTATTTCCGAATCAAATGCACAAGTCTAGTAGTTTATGTAATGTTCAGAAGCAAGCATGTTGGTGAATGTTTAGGTTACATTTCCATTGCATTTCAAACATTTCAATTTCATCCCAAACAGTCAAGTTCATTTTTAAAATTTACAAGAAATGTCAACAGGCAAACACAAAAGTGACTATGCATTATGAAGGAAAGAGTTTCGATGTGGGTCTTCATCACATCATGCTTACTAGATTAAGAGGTTTTTAAAGTAATAATAGTAGCAACAACAACAACAATTTTTATTTTTACCCCACCACCATCTCTCCGAAGGGACTCGGGGTGGTTAACAAAGCACTCCAAAGTACCTCAAATAATACAAACAAAACACACACCCAAAAACCATTACAATAACATTAACAGAGTTCTTGGGTGGTTTGGATGGTCTTGTTGTTCTTGCAAAATTCAGTATATTGATACTTAGGAAGACCAATATAAAGTATACTGAAGTCTGCCATATGAGTAATTGGCAAGCATTTTTGACCACAGATTCAGGGTGGCCTGGGGTTTATACGGGGAATACCCTATACATACACTTTAGGTCCACTATCTTCCTTATTAGATGAATCATCTTTTAGCAAACCCTTATACACAATGTATCTTGCTAAATGGAAACATTGGGAGAAATCTCTAAGAATATCGCCTGCCACTGCAAAAAAATTCTGATCAATGTAAAACAGTCTCTGCTCAATCATGTAAAGGACTGGAATTAGTCTTCACTAATTTTGTTTTTAAAGCAGTAACTCACAAACTTTTGTTCTCTAACTGTTTCAGACTATAGCTCCCAGAATTCCTGACTATTGGACAAGCTGGCTGAGGCTTTTGCATGCTTAGGTTCCAAATACTCAAAGGACTCAAATATGGGAATCACTATGTTAAAGGAAGCAACAAGTGATTTTAGCCATTTTCTTCCCATTGTGAGCAAGAAATTGAAAACTTGCCATTTGGGGGCTATTCCGGTTGTTTTGTTCTTTAAATTGCATTTTCCGTGCAGGAAATAGGATTTAATGTGGAGAAATATTAATTTCTGTACATAAAATGCTTTTTTGTATAAAACAATCACACCTGAATTTTGCATAGAATAAATTCTAAGCTGTGTAAATTTTTATTAGTCCAGGATTCTTCACATCAGGATCTCTTAGCACTAAACACACACACACACACACAAACCAAAAATAAAACCCCTGAAACATTATTTGGACATTTTTGAATATTTTCAAATATTCTTTCCATCTCTAAATCCCATGAATCCCATCTCTTTTTCAGCTAGCAATTTGCTATGAGCCAATCATATGGCTTGTCCATCTTGTTTGTTGAGAGCTATGTCAAATTTTATCTAGAAAGTAGAATATAGCCTTTATGACCAAGTGGATAGTACAATTCTCTATTAATGTGCCCATTCCCCCCTTGAAACTATCTATTATGAGGAAAAACAATGGAATGGGACAGAAGTCATTTTCTTGGAAATCCCATTGATTGCAATGAAACTTTTCAATGAATTGTAACAAGGACCAGCATAATTATTAGGCAGTAACACCCTTCCTTAGATAACAGGTGCAAGGGGAAATGGAGAATGGCAACAAATTTATTCTTGATAACTAACATTTCATTAATTTGTCACTGGAGGAAGAGAATATTAAACTACATAAATGGAGAAAAAGCTTGTTTGACTATATATCCCATCTCCCCCCTCCCCCCAAATTGAACTCAAAACAGTTTACAGAAAAAATGAACAAAATTATCACCACAGATTGCCATTACATCCCATTGGGCTATGTATTTCCGTAGAATTAGAATATGAACCGTCAATGAGCTCTGGCTAATTTCCTTCTTTGATGTCAATAACACTTAATAATATGTCCAAAGCACACAGTTTCACCCACAATATTTTTGGTAGGAACAGAGGTAGCTGGGATCTGAAGATGAGCTGGGAGGAAAATATCTCTACATCTATAGCTTTGTGGCGTTCCACATGCACCAAGGTCAATAGACTGGATGCAGTTATCTTTCTGTCTCTTTGAAGCAGGGCTGCCAGGCTTGAAACCCTAATTAAACCCAGGGTGTGAATCCCTGGGGGTCCATGACAGAAGGCTGTGTTTACTAATCCACTACCACAGTCAGTGCCATGTGACACTATTCTCCTAGCAGCTGCATACAAAGAGCGGTCTTTGTAATCTAGAGAACTTCAGCTTCCACTACTGTGGCACTTTTCTTTTAGCTGCAGGTAGGAGTGTCAGAACCTCAGTTAAGTGGAACTGGTGATGATTTGATGCATGGGCTAATTAACAACCCCAGACAAGTTAGAGAAAAAAGAGTCAAGGCAAACGGAGGGAGTGCAACAAAGAGCATCTAGTATCCCAAAATTAGACCGAGGAAGATATCAAGGCATTACCTTTTCTCTCTCTTTATAATTTGTAAAACTATAGCAAAGGGTGGGGAGATATGCTGGAAGCAGCAGCAACATCACCACAGGAATGTCTCATGAAAAATCAGTTTTAATAAAGCCCCAGCACTATCCTCAGATACAAAAGTATTTATGCTATTGACTTCTGTATGAGGTTATTTGTTAGATCTCCCCCCCCCTTCCTCTTCTCTTAAGACCCGAGGAAAAAAAATAACTAAAATTAGAGAAACTGGAGACATAAACGCAGTGAGGAGAATAAAGCAAAATACCTCTGGGGTGTTCATCTGCCATAGTAGTCATTTCATATCTCATCTGTTATATGAATGTGATAGCTACTTCCCTTTTTGATAGTATCATTATGTAGACTCTACAGATTCAATTCCATTTACAAGTCAATGGTGTGAGATTTTATGACAATTCTTTTTACTGAGTTGATTCTGTACAATCCTCCACAGCACAAAAGGAAAAAGAAATCAAATTGAGCCGGTTGCTTTCTTAGAGCTTTGCTAAATCAAGGGCTAGATGCAGATGACCTTTCCTTTTGCTTCTTACTGGGGCTCGTTTCTTTTCTAGAACAAATACACACGTGCAAGTGTATATACCTTCAAGTTGTTTGTAGACTTCTGATCACCTTGTAATTGCTGTCAAGAGGCCACATGATGTATGGCTGACCGACATGCTGCTTCTAGCTGTTAATCATAGA
The DNA here is from genome assembly GCF_037176765.1 of Anolis sagrei. Taxonomy (NCBI): domain Eukaryota; kingdom Metazoa; phylum Chordata; class Lepidosauria; order Squamata; family Anolidae; genus Anolis; species Anolis sagrei. The sequence continues at coordinate 73,668,927 of NC_090024.1, forward strand.
ATCATAGAGTTGGAAGAGACCACAGGGTCACTCAATCTAATCCCCTGCCATGCATGAACCATCTGGCACAAGAAGAACCACAATATATTCCAGAACCTTCAGGGAGCTCCAGAGTGATCCTTGTGGTTTTGAGGTGCAGCCATCTAGACGGGGTTGGGTTCCACCTTATCCAGCATCACCATCCACATGTCCAATATACTCTATCAAAGAAGCAATGGGAGTTGTTCCTCACAGGGAGAAGGAGTCTTCTTTGGGGGATGCAGAGAAGCTATGTGCACAGAAAATGCAATTTTCTGTGGAAAATAGCCATGTGTGAATTTTGCACAGAACAAATTGCCAATTTTGAATAGTTTTCAAAATCTGAACTTTTGGAAGACTTTCTCACATCAATAAGAACATTTTTGAAAGTGTTGCTTTTTATTGCAACTAAGAATTATATTCTTAGTTGCAATAAAAGTGTACACTACCTCAAGGTAAAAAAAATGATTAAACACAAGACTCAGGTCCCTTCTACACTGCCATATAAAATCCAGATTACCTGCTCTGAACTGGATTTTATGACAATGTAGACTCATATATTCCAGCTCAAAGCAGATAATCTGGATTATCTGACTTGATAATTTGGATGATATGGCAGTGTAGAAGGGACCTCGCAGTCATGTTGGAATTTTCTGTCTTTAACTCCTACTGCAGCTTTATCTTGACTGAAAACCTAGAGCACTCTATATCCCTATCTCACTATAGCTAATAAAGGCAACTTTCCCACACCAATAGAAACATATGCATTGCCTGCCCCAACTGTATATGGAAGATTTCCTTGTTCTCCTTATAGTTCAGAATTGTTCCCCATATTTGAAACATTTCTTTTCAGAGGTCATTCTGACATGGATTACATGCCGCAATACAACATTTTAAATCATCAGCACTTTCACTTAAATAATGTTTTACCTTTATGGAAGGTTCCCCTCTCCTATGTAAGTAGATAAATGAACACCAGCCACCATGTAATTTAATAAATGTAATGAGAAATGGTTCCTTGATATATTTTTTCAAATCACGTGCCACTCTAATATAGCTAGCTATTCTTTGTGTGTGTATGTGTGTGTGTGTGTATGTACAGTATCCCCATAAGGAAAGTGCCGGTTGTCTAGATTTTTATGCTGTGCCCAAAGAGTTTGAAAACCTGAAGCTTTATAGAAAAAATGGTCTCTGAAGCTGTTAAATTACCTTTGACAGAGGGAAACTGATGCATTTCTGTTTATTTGAGTTTGATTATATGAAACACCAAAGTCTCCTGTCTACTTACTCATTTTGTGCTAGCTCTTCATTCCTATTTTTTTGAGTCCACTGGGAGTTTATGATGCTTTCCATCACAGAGGTAGGTTGGTTATCACCAGAAAAAAAATGGAAGGAAAGTATAGCGTACCTTACTTACTGCTTCAAAATAAAGGAGCATGTTGTTGCATGCACAGCCATTATTTATTGTCTACTTGTATTTTTTCCTCTAGGTGACCATACCTCCCTCTTCCTGATTATTTCTTGTCTTCACATTGTAGATTCTAAAAGCAATAGGAGTTTCTGGTCTGTCACCGAAAATTACCTTCCTTCAATTTAAGAGTGGTTCATCGATGTGAATAGGAATTCCCTGGACACTTTCTTTAGTCATGTTTGGAGCTTGGTTTACTGTGCAATCGTATGAAGGTATACTTAGAATTAACTCTTTGTACTTACTCCAGACTGAATGTGCATACAATTGCAATTGTACTCTCTGCTAAATTATCTGCAAACTTTACTGATAATTGGGTTTTTTAGTTGCTGTGGACTTGCCTCACCCATTTTGGGAATGTGGAGGCCATAGTACTGAGCCATGGCACTTATCTTTTTATCTTCTCGTTTCTTCTTTTTCAGTAAATACAGTAACATTCTGAAGACACCAGTGGTGCTTCCTGGATCTGCATGTCTTTTTGGCTATTAAAATTAAAACATATACAATGAAAACACAGCACAGCACTTTCCACATTGTTCTGCCATATGATTAGCAATCAATCAAATCTAAATAAAGATGCCTTAGCATGTTGGTGGCAAACAAAGCAAAGAGGGAGCTAACCAACTTCCCATGAAATGGAGCCTATGATTATGGTTGGACTAGGGATGCATCTAAACTGTAGGATGAATGCAGTTCAACACTACTTTTTAACTGCCATGGCTCAATACTATGGAATCCTGGGAGAGGTAATTTAGTGAGGCACCAGCATGCTTTGGCAAAGAAGGCTAAAGACCTTCTAAGACTACAACTCTCATGATAGGAAGCTGTTCTCTGAGGATCTTAGAACTCATCACATGGAGATGCAGAATGGAATTCAATATCACATTTACAAATGTGTAAGCTGGATCCATAACTGATTAGTTTTCACAATCCCTATGTAGTAAAATGATTGTGGCAACTGCTCCTTCCAATCTATTTTACCAGTCATTAGCTGCACCATGAGAAGGTCTGTGCTGCTAGTGGATGATATTCCATTCTCTCCCACAAGTCAGTGAGATTGTATCATGGACGTGCAACAAAGGGTCCTGCTTCTTATTTCACAATCTCACTGGCAGATGGGAATGGCAATGCTATGCACCCACTATCAGCAGAAGAGGTAGTATTTCTCTTAGTGTGGCTGATGCCTGTTATGATATGGAATGAAAGTAGCTGATAGAGGCTATTTAGTAATCCTCACAAAACCAAGTAGAATTCTGCTCATGGTCTTTAGTCTTTTGTGTCATGTCAGATCAACATAGTGCAGTTTGAAATAGTAAAGTTGTGGACTTCTGTATTCAAGCATTTTGTGTGTTTGTATCAGTTCTCTCCATGCATGCTGACTTATCAATTCTAGGACAATCTTCTTCTTAGGCGATCCCTCGTTGGCCGAGTAGGATAGTCTTCCAGGATCAGCATTCTTGTGAGTCCGTAGGTGACTGTGGAGCCCTATTCTTGATCTGCATCTTCTCCCGCAGTGAGGGCATCAGTTTCCAGGTGGAAGGCGGTCCCGGTCGGGGTTGGCTTGACGCGCCTTCCTCTTGGCATGTTTCTCTCTTTCACCCTCCATTCGTGCCTCTTCAAATTCTACAGCACTGCTGGTCACAGCTGACCTCCAGATGGAGCGCTCAAGGGCCAGGGCTTCTCAGTTCTCAGTGTCTATGCCAGAGTTTTTAAGGTTGGCTTTGAGCCCATCTTTAAATCTCTTTTCCTGTCCACCAACATTCCATTTTCCGTTCTTGAGTTCGGAGTAGAGCAACTGCTTTGGGAGACAGTGGTCGGCCATCCAGACAACGTGGCCGGTCCAGTGAAGCTGATGGCGGAGGACCATCACTTCAATGCTGGTGGTCTTTGCTTCTTCCAGCACGCTGACATTTGTCCGCTTGTCTTCCCAAGAGATTTGCAGGATTTTCCGGAGGCAGCTCTGATGGAATCGTTCCAGGAGTTGAATGTGACGTCTGTAGACAGTCCATGTTTCTCAGACATATAGCAGGGTTGGGAGGACAATAGCTTTGTAGACAAGCACCTTGGTATCCCTATGGATTTCCCGGTCCTCGAACACTCTCTGCTTCATTCGGAAAAAATGCTGCACTTGCAGAGCTCAGGCAGTGTTGTATTTCGGTGTTGATGTTGACTTTGGTGGAGAGGTGGCTACCAAGGTAGCAAAAATGGTCAACATTTTCTGTATCTCTGGCATTGGAAAGGGATTGGCTGGTGACTGTCGGAAGAGCACTTTGATTTTCTCGATATTCAATGACAGGCCGAGCTTCTCGTATGCTTCTGCGAAGGTGTTTAGAGTGGCTTGGAGATCTTCTTCTGAATGCGCACAGATGATAGGCAATTGATAACCAAAGGAAATAACATTGAAAGCTATTTCCTTCAAGCAGGGAGTTCCATAATTCCACATTTCTTGTGTTTACTACAAACATACTGTGCTGATATCATTTCTTGCCTATTTTTTCAATGGCTTGCCCCCTAGCAACATAGATTCAGTTACATCACTTTGTAATATACATAAAACTGGGTTGTATTGAAGGAAATTTATAGAATTTCATTTGTGTATTGAATCAGTTTCAAAACACATTCTCAACTTCATTGTCCAATGGCCTGTATCCTTCATGATACTCTTGAGACTTCACAGTTTCTACATATAATTTGTCCATAGTTTGGTATTGTGAACAGTCCTTGAAGATACTCTCCAAGGGAAAGAAAAGAGATGGCATAATTCAAAATTTGATTTGGCCAATGGTTATAGCATTAGAGCAACTGGAGAGGACATTTTAGTATTTCCATCATATTCTGATGAAAAAGAGCACAAGACTGCCAAACTACAAAGGCTAAGTTTATATCATCTGTATCAGCACAAGTCAATCAAAGCCCAAGGAAGCATGCAACGTCCATTTAATAAAATAGTGTTTTATTGCTATTTTATTGTTGGTGCAGCCAAAAGCACTTGCTAATATAGCCAAGGAATAAAGGAAAGAGTGTGTGAGTCAGCTACATGTCCCTCTTCGGTTAATGATAGATTGTCAACCTTGACCTGAGCCTGACTCTTATTGCTGCTGGCAGAGAGGTTTTTTTTAAAAAGATAAACATTTAAGACATGCAGATAATATTAGAGGAAAATAGCAAAAATGTGGAATGATTACTGATTAAAATCAAGGAAGAAAGTGCAAAGGTAGTTTTATGCTGAACATTAAGAAAACAAAATAATGAGCACAGACTATTTATATAAGTTTAAAGTAGACAATGAAGACATTGAAATAGTAAAAGATTTCCTATACCTTGACTCAGTCATTAATCAAAATGAAGACTGCAATCAAGAAATAAGAAAAAGACAAGGACTTGGAAGGGCAGCTATGAAGAGAAACTAAACAAAGTCCTGAAGTGTAGGGATGTATAATTGAATGATATTACAGTTGTGAATGATGGACAGTGAAGAAAGCTGATAGGAAGAAAAATCACCTCATTTCAAATGTGGTATTGAAGAACAGTTGTACAAATGGACTAACAAAAAATATTACCTGGGAGTCACTCTGAACCGTGCCCTGACCTACAAGAAGCACTGCCTGAATATCAAGCAAAAAGTGGGTGCTACAAAACGATATCATACGAAAGATAACTGGCACAACCTGGGGATCACAACCAGACACAGTGAAGACATCTGCCCTTGTGCTATGCTACTCGGCTGCTGAGTATGCATGCCCAGTGTGGAACACATCTCACCATGCTAAAACAGTGGATGTGGCTCTTAATGAGACATGCTGCATTATCACGGGGTGTCTGCGCCCTACACCACTGAAGAAACTACACTGTCTAGCCGGTATTGCACCACCTGACATCTGCTGGGAAGTAGCAGCCAATAGTGAAAGGACCAAGGCAGAGACATCTCCAGCTCATCCCTTGTTTGGGTATCAGCCAGCACGTCAACAACTTAAATCAAGAAATAGTTTTTTAAGATCTACAGAGACACTCGCTGGAACACCTCAGCAAGCAAGAGTCCAAAAGTGGCAGGCTCAAACCCAGAACCTCAATCAATGGCTGATACCAAATGAGATACTCCTCCCTGGGTACACAGAAAACTGTGTGACTTGGAAGGTGCTGAACAGACTGCGCTCTGGCACCACGAGATGCAGAGCCAACCTAAAGAAATAGAGCTACAAAGTGGAATCCACGACATGCGAGTGTGGAGAAGAGCAAACCACTGACCAACTGCTGCAATGCAACCTTGGCCCTGCTACATGCACAACGGAGGACCTTCTTGCGGCAATACCAGAGGCACTCCAAGTGGCCAGATGCTGGTCAAAGAACATTTAATCAACTACCAAGCTTGCAAACTTTGTGTTTTGTCTGTCTGTCTGTCTGTTTGTTTGTTTTGTTAAAAATGTAATACAACTGTCTGGTTCCTCCTGACACGATAAATAAATAAATAAACAAAAAAGATCTAAAAATAGACCCTAGAGCAGTGGTGCTCAACCTGTGGGTCCCCAGGTATTCTGGCCTACAACTCCCAGAAATTCCAGCCAGTTTACCAGCTGTTAGGATTTCTGGCCCAAACATCTGGAGACCCACAGGTTAAGAATCACTGTCCTAGAGCAAATCAAGCCTGAACTCACCTTAGAAGCCAAAATAACTAAACTGAGACCATTGTAATTTGGGTAAACCATGACCAGACACAACTCACTAGAAAAAAGTAATTATGCATGCTCAGGAAAAAGACAATAAGGAAAGAGGAAGACAGCATTCCAGTTGGATAGACTTAATCAAGAAGCTACCTACTTCAATTTGCAAATTCTGAGCTGGATGATGTGGTGACATGGAGTTCTCTATTTCATAGGTTGATACAAATCAAAGTTAAGCTGATGTCAGTTTTTTAAAAAACCCAATCTGTTGTCATTTCTAATCTGACCTAAATATCAAAGCAAGATGGGAAAAAGTGGGAATCCTACAACAATAGTGGGAATTCATAAGAACTCATCAAATATCCCAGACTATTAGTTCCCAGTTTGGAAAAATGGCATAGGCTCTGTAGTCTAAACAAACTGCTGAAAAACATTGATGGAAACTTATCCAAGTTTCATCAGTGACACTGAAATGTCTCTGTGTTCACATGTGGAATTTTCATTCCATTTTATATTGTTCAAGTGGTCACAATTCTAGTTTATTTTCTACCCAGTAATAATGTAGATTGATAAAGCCTATTGATATTGCTTTATCATGTACCACACACAAATATATTGTATCTTTTACGATGGGCTCGCATACAGTAAGACCAAGACACATAACACCTGAACCATTAAATCAAAGTAATGGAAAGAAGTCAGTAAAAAGAGAAATCAGTCTCCAAATATAATCATGAGTGTTAGGTTACAGAAGACACCAACTAAAGGCCTGAATCCAAGCCAATTCAAACAATTAGACTACAGGTACTCCAAATTTCTACTGAAAGGTAACAACCATAATTCAGCTGTGGAGCAGATGGTTTTTATTAGAAAGGGTCCAGATTCAATCCCCAGCATCTCCAGTTAAATGACCACCAGTTAAAGAATAGGGAAGACCTCACTAGAGGTCGTTTGATCTTATTGGTGCCAGTCAGAGTAGGTAAAACTAGTACACACGGACTAGTTTTATAAGTTTATATGATGAACACCAGATACTTTAGGCTTTATTTCAGATGAAAAAACTGGCAAAACCACCTCTGAGTTTTTTTTTTGTCTAAGAAAACACAGTGAAAATAGTGGGGTTGCCAAGACAGGCAACTTGAAGATACATATGCACAGATTTTCTTCTAGTGAAACTGGTGAGATCACCAAAGGAAGCACAGGAGAACCTCAGTGTTAGTAGAAATACAACTAGGGGCAAAATTCTTAAAGGAGAGACCTATGAAACAGCCCAGTGAGAACTTGATAGTTTAAGTGACCTGGGTGAAGAGACATAAATGAAATGGGCTGTCCTCAAAGAGGATACAGCTAGATGGCTGGTGATCCAAAGAGAAGCACTTCATACCACATATTGCAGGTCCCTCGGGTATTATTTCTAATATAATGCTTGTTTGACAATAGCTGCATTTTGCCAGGCATACACTATCCCCTGGAAATAGCCACAGGCTGCTCATGGATTTTTGTGTCCTTATCAAATGAATATTGGCTGTGTGCCTCCAGGGAAATCTTTGGATTTTACTTCAAAAACGCTGCAGCCTTAACAATTCCATTCCAAATGGACAGAAAGGTAAAAACTCTGGCCTTGCAGTGTGGGAAGATTATTACATGTGAGCAAAATCTCTTTCTTTCTCTCTGATTAATGGGACTACATAAATTACCATGAGGCAGGGGTCAAGGACCAAATTGTTAGATTTATTTGGGTGTTCCTGATTTTGTAGTGACTGGAGGCTACTGAGACATTTGTTAAACAAAAAGAGAAACAATAGAAATTTCATTTAGCAATGGTCAGTGTGGTATAGTCGTTTGGTTTTGGCAGAACCTGGTTTCAATACTTATTTGGACATGGGAACCCACTGGGAGCATTTTGGGAAATGTACACCCTATCAACATTTGAAGAAGGCAAAGGGAACCTCCACTGAACAAATCCTTCCAAGAAAACCATGATAGGTCCCCCTTTGGGTTAATGTAAGTCAGAAATGACTTGAAAGCACACAACAACAATAACAATTTCATTCTGTAAAAGCCCTCAGAAATTAGATCCAAAACTGGCAGTGTAACTGTAGCAACCAAAAAAGTAAACCATCACACACACACGCTATTCTCTAGATCAGGACCCCTGGTGGGTTTGTGAGGGGATGTTACAGGGGTCACCAAAGACCATCAGAAAATACATCATTTTCTGTTGGTCATGGGGGTTCTGTGTGGGAAGTGTGGTCCAATTCTATTGTTGGTGGGGTTCAGAATTCTCTTTGATTGTAGGTGAACTATAAATCCCAACAACTACAACTCTCAAATGTCAAAGCCTATTTTCCCCAAAATCCACCATTATTCACATTTGTGCATATTGAGTATCCGTGCCAAGTTTGGTCTAGATCTATTATTGGTTGAGTCCACAGTGTTCTCTGGACATTGGTGAACAATCCCAAAACTCAAGGTCAATGCTTACCAAATCCTTCCAGTATTTTCTGTTGGTCATGGAAGTTCTGTGTGCCAAGTTTAGTTCAATTCCTTCACTGGTGGAGTTCAGAATGCTTTTTGATTGTAGGTTAGCTATAAATCCTAGCAACTACAACTCCCAAATGACAAAATCAATCCCCCCTCCCCCCAATCTCACCAATATTCAAATTTGTGCATATTGGTTATTTGTGCCAAATTGGGTCCAGTGAATGAAAATACATCCTGCATATCAGATATTTACATTATGATTCACAACAGTAGCAAGATTACAGTTATGACCTAGGAACAAAAAAAAATATGGTTGAGGGTCGCCACATCATGAAGAACTGTATTAAGGGGTTATGGCATTAGGAAGGGTGAGAAACACTACTCTAGATGGAGCAGAAAAACACTTAATATGCCTGCGACTGCCACTGTCCTTCCATTAGCCTGCCTGCTTTATCCCTTTGATCTCTGCATGTCCATGGTCAGCAAACAGAAACAACTGAACACATGAAGGCTCCTACATAGAGGAACATTTATCAAGCAATGTTTTGAGTCATGGGAAGCAGCTTATAGGAGTACATTTGAGGAAGCCTGAAGTCAGACAAGCATACTTCAGTGTTCCTGAGGCATGAACAAGACTTAAGATCCACCAGTCTCAGAACAGATGGCATTTAAGTTTGTAGTTTTTCTCAATGGTCAGTAGTGATGTATGCAGAGGTATCTTGTTTACCACCCTTTTGTCTTATATTGACCTTTTGCCCCTCCAGATATTTTGGATTTAATTGTCTTGAAGCCTTATTCAGCGTGCTGACCAATAACCAAGGTCAGAAACATCTAGAAGGTCAAACATTGGCAACTATTATTTTAGACTGTGAACACTGACTTTTGCAATCTGAAAACAAGAAGAGACCGAGATCCCCAATCCTTTACGTGATGGATCTGAAGGGTTGAGTCAGAAAGCAACACCTTATTTGCTTCTGCTCCTTCTGGTCACATTCCCCCACTAGCTATATTCACGTTCTTCTGTCAGCCATATTTAGGGATGAGGCCTAGAAAAATAGGGCAGGAGATCCTAATTGGTCCAGGAGCCTCCAGTTGGCATGGAAGAGTCATGCATTTGGTTCTTTTAGAGTCATCCAACACATATTGGGGGCCATGGAGAGTGATTTTGGCTGGGCAGAATGATCTTGTATAATCTTGAGGCTACCTCATAGTTTTGATAAGGTTGCTAAATTCCTTCCTGTGACATTCCATTAACAAATAAATTGCAGACAACACACACTGCAGACTCTCAAGGACAGTTTGCATCCACATTTCTGGCATGTCCCAGTTTGTCCAGAGCCCACTTCCTCTTCTATTGTTTTGACACTTTCATAGAGACATTCTCCAGCAACCTCAACATATAAACTCTTAGACAAGCTTTACCACTGCAGATTGACGAGGCAATTCTCCATGCACACCTCGATGAGAACATCCAGCTGCTGGGTGGAAAGCACCAGTAATAAAAATAAATTGTAGACAGGGGCAAGATCAAAGGTTGGGTAAAGCCCCCTAGGCCATGCTGCAAATGGTTTAAAGCAGCATATTTAGAAATCTAGCCTCCCCCCTCGCTCCGTCAACAGGCTGCATGTTTTCAGTCATATGATGGCCATGCCATCCCAAGGTACTGACCTCAGCTGCTCTGCCAGAGGGAAGGTAGAGGATTAAAGGGACCAGAGGGAGAGGAACAGCAAGTGGTATATATTAACTAGAGGTACAGCAGGCATCTTGTATTTTGACAGCTCAGTGACATTATGTATATAGCCTCATCTTGACACAGGTGTCTCTCCTAGAGCAGCTACTGTAACTGTGATGTAAAATATGCTATGAGTCACTGTGTATAACCTTTTAATTTAGAGTAATAATCTAGTGACAAGACAAACAATGCTAAGTTGTGTCAACTTGCTTGGAAAACAGAAAACAATGCTACCTCCAGTTTATTTAACATCCTAGGAATGTAGGCGAAAATATTTAGCATGTGTGCATGCATGAATAGATAGGAACAAGGCTAGGCTTACCGAATGCCCAACCCAACATTTCATAGATTTCCACAGAGCTTGGAAAATTGTGTTTTAAAAATTAAAGTTACCATTGCAGGGTTTTTTTTGTCATGTCAGGAGTGACTTGAGAAACTGCAAGTCGCTTCCGGTATGAGAGAATTTGCTGTCTGCAAGAATGTTGCCCAGGGGACACCCGGATGTTTTGATGCTTTTAACAACCTTGTGGGAAGCTTCTCTCATGTCCCCGCATGAGGAGCTGGAGCTGATAGAGGGAACTCATCCATGCTCTCCCCGGATTTAAACCTGCGACATGTCGTCTTCAGTCCTGCCGGCACTGCGCCACTATTGCAGTGATAAGACTGCAGTTCCAAAAGGAGGTTGTTACTATTGTGTTTAACAGTTCTTTCAGTTTTAGTTAATTGTTCAGTTTTATGTTTTATGCTGGGTAATTAATCATTTTAGTGAGGTCCTTTAACCAAGTCATTCCTAAGCCTTCCTGTTTACTATGTTATTTGAAAATGGTCAGTTTTAGAACAAGAATAAAAAAATCCAACATATTGTGCTTAGACCTAAGTTTTAGGTTATTCTGGGTCATATTTATGAAGGGGCAACTGTCCCCATTGCCATCATGTGTTTCCAGGCTTGGGTGGCCCAAGGACATAGGATGGTGGTCACCATCCCTCTCGCTCTCTGTGTCACAGAAGTCTCAAGACATGACATGGGTCCTACCTGCCCACTATCAGATAGGTAGGGACAATGGAGAGCTCTGGGAAGGGAGATGGAAAGAATGGGGATTTAACTCTACCTCCCCCCCCAGAACTCCAGGTAATATCACTGCATGGAACAGCAGACAGGTTGGACCCATGATGTGACCAGAGACTTCTGTGATACGTAGGGTAGGAGGGAACAGTTGGAATGCACAAGCAGTGAGGACTCCTTTCCTCCTCTGCAGTAGCTGGCGAGCCTCTGTGTGACCATATCTGGTCCCAACCTGGTGTACACTATGATGGATAGATCCCAGATTATTGGTCTGTGTAGCTCTGCCCAAAGTTATGGATTCCACTATGAGACGAAATGAGTCTTTGCATCAGCCCTAATACTATACAGGATATTCTCAAGAGGTTGCATCCCCCACACAGCAATTGTTTCTAAGATCTCAACACATAGGCTTTTCTCTGCATAGATTAGGGAGTCATTGATGAGGTCTTTGCTGGGGGACCCAAAGAAACTTTTATCTATTAAATGAAGAAATGGCTAAAGAACATGTTAATGAGGAAAAGAGAGTAAGATGGGTGTAGCCACAAACAATCATGATGTAGATGCAAGGGATGCAATAGTGAAGTGAGCCAGGCAGAATGATTCCTCCTCTTTTCTTTCTGATTCCTTCTTAGCTTAGTTTATCATTGTTTATTTATGTGTTAATGGAATCAAAGTTAAGCAAGGACACATAAACTGTAGCAGTTAAGAGATCTTAGAGGTTCTTTCTGGAATGGGTGGAAAGATTGGTTAGCCAATGCTGCAATGAGAGGTTTACATGTACATTGCAGAATTGTAGTTTTAATTTGGAATTAATTTTACTGGCATCAACAGAGACTGCATTTCTGAAATTAGGGTAGCATCTACGCAGTAGAATTAATGCAGCTACTCATTGCCATGCTTCAATACTACAGGATCCTGGGAATTGTAGTTTTGAATGATCTTTCACCTTCTTTACCAAAGAGTGCTGCTGCCTCACCAGGCTACAATTCCCATGATTCTATAGCATTGAGCCATATCAATTAAAGTGGTGTCAAAGTACATCAGTTCTACAGTATAGCTGCACCCAAGTGAGCATTGTAACACCAGGAAATTATACAATAGTTTGGTACGGGCATTTCTCAGAGAATGAGAGAAAGTGAGCATGCACTCTGGCAGAGACCAGAAAGTAAACCTTACAAGACTCAGCTAAGCTGAATGGCAGTCTGTCTGGTTTGATTTGAACTAATTGATGAGGGTGGCTCAGGACTTGCCCCTGACACCATTGGGACGTAGCTCTGCAATCTGCTTCTGCCGGCTGCTAACTCATTTCTCTTTGTCTGGCTGATGTGTTGGCTGCTGGCGGTCTGGTCACTTTATATACCTCAGCGGTACCTTGTGATTAACGGGGACAAGCTCAAAGGCTTCTGGCATACTGTCCAAGCTTGTTCAGCCTACAAGACATTGTGTTCTTGCAGCCCTCTTCAGAAGCTGCTGAGATATACAAGCAAGCTTCCAGGCAAAACAGCCTAGAATCAGAGATCAAAATAGGAAAGAAAGGATTGGGAAGGCATTAGTAAGGCTCTTGTTGCCATCCCATGAGAAGCATTTTGGGCCCTGGGGAACTACCTCAATGTTGTTTGATATATTCTTTACACTACCATCTTTACAAGAATTGCTGTTGTTGCATGACTTCAAGTCATTTCAGATAAATGGTGATACTAAGGTGAGTTTCCATTTCTGAACAGTGATTTGAACCCGGGTATCTTCAAATTCTAGTTCAACATACTTGTTCAGTATTCAAACTGCTCCACACATACTGTTTTACTTATTACAATTTACTTAAGTTGGAATATAACTGGTATATAATATTTTGTTTGTATGTACAGTGGATCCTTGGTATCCACTGGGGTTTGGTTCCAGGACCCCCTGTGGATACCAAAATCCATGGATGGTCATGTCCCATTATATATAACGGTGCTGTAAAATTGTGTTCCCCATAAAAAGGGAAAATTCAAGATATAGTTTTTGGAATTTACTTTGGATATTTTCAAGCAGAACATACAGAATCAATTAATATGGAGGGCCAAATGTGTGTGTGTGTTGTATGTGTGTGTATGCTTGTTCTGTTCACTGTTCATGTGTTTTGTGCATGCGTGTGTGTGTGTGTCTGGAGTGACTTGAGAAACCTCAAATCGCTTCTGGTGTGAGAGAATTGTCTGCCTGCAAGAACATTGCACAGGCAACACCTGAATGTTTTGATGTTTTACCATCCTTGTTGGAGGGTTCTCTCATGTCCTCACATGGAACTGGAACTGAAAGAGGGAGCTCATTCACGATCTCCCCAAATTTGAAATGGTAGCCTTCAGGTCAGCAACTCAACCTTCAAGCTAGCAGTCCTGCCAGCACAAGGGTTCAACCCATTGCGCTAAAAGGGGCTCTGGGTTCATGTCCTGAAAGAGAAAGAAGAACCTGAAAACATCTTGCTGAAACCCTGGAGAATATACCTGAGAATCTTTCAAACCTGTTCCATAGAGACTTAAAAATGTGGATGTTTCAGTGTGACTTTGATCAATGAGTTGGCCCTTCTAGCCATAACTTAATATCTGGCTCTTGCATTTTACTATTGTCCCTGCCCATGTAGTTGTATTGCACTAATTGACTTGGCCCTTCTAACCCTAACTTGTCATCTGGCTCTTGCACTTTTCTATCTGTCCTTGCAGTTGTATTTCACAAGCCCTTGCCTTGCCACTTAGTTCAGAAATTATTTAAATTTTTAAATTCTGTTTTTGTTTCACATTGTTGAAGGCATCAAATGGTTGCCTGGTTGTAAAGCTGCCTTGAATTGCTTCCAGGTTGGAGAAAGGCGGGGTAGAAATGTTGTAAACAAATAAATAAATGTCCACTATGCTCGGCTACTGGTTGTTATATGATGGTTATGTTTTTGTTACTTTTGTATATGTATTTTTATTGTGTTATATTTTATCTCTTTAACTGGGCTTGGACCCCATGTAAGCTGCCCCAAGTCCCTTCAGGGAGATGGTGGTGGGATGCAAAAATAAAGTTGTTGTTGTTGTTGTTGTTGTTGTTGTTATTATTATTGAAGGTGGTGGTGATGGCATACAGCTTCCTCACATTCTAACAAATCTGCAAAATATTTCTGGTGGGATATTATTAACTATGTCGGCACAAAGACATAGATTTAACACATACTATTTAATATTTGGGCTATGTCCATTGTGTAATTTTCCCTATTTTCTCTTCTTGTGGGGAACCAGTTTGATAGCACCAGGCTAGACAGGGGAACCCCACAATAGAAATGGCTACAAATCTCTGTGACACTGTGGCCAGCATTGTGGACATAAAGAGAAACATCCACGCTGTCCCTAAGAGATGGAAAATGCCTAAGTTGAAAACAACTAGCCATGAAGCAATTTATCTAACTGAGCTCTAACAGCCATAATTCAGCAAACTTATTAAGACACCTATCCACTCGTCCACTTAATGGAACTACTCTAGAAAATACCCATCCACTGAAGTTGAATGAGAATGAATGCATTATAACTTACATTACTGCCAGCCTTTGCAGATGAAGCAAGCTAAGATGAAACTGGGACCATTATAATATAGTGATCTTGTTGCAATTTTTTTCTCTCTATCAGGAACCGCACATAACTTTTGGGGATGCAAATTTGTAAAACGTCGTGCTTTATGTATTTCATTTCTGACGTCTACTTTCCTTTTTAAGAATGGATGTTGTCTAATTATGCAGTGCAGCTTTGCATGAGGAAAATATACTAAGTGTGCATTAAACAGACAACTTGAAATAATGGCACTTGTGCTAAGAAGTGTATTTTCTGGCAAGCAACTAATTTATAATGGCCATAGATATATGCATTAGTGTATGAAATACTTGTCTTTATTTATTGATTTGGAGGCACAGGGTTATATTTTTGAATATGTCTTCTTTATTAGGTCTTGTTCCTATCTCCAACGGGCCTGATTATATTTCATGCGTTAGGAAATTTGCTGCATGTAAATGATGGTCACTGAGAATAATGATACTCTACATACAATCACAGAGAATGGTGTCAATTTTAAAAACATGTTAAACGAGTAGAACTCTTTAAAATCTATTTCTATTTTTCCCCATTCCCTTTCTTTCATGATCTCTGAAAGGTCTTCACCTCACCTCCAGTTAAGTATGCACACTGGAGGTAAAGAGAATGATATTAAATGACCAAATTTACTGTGTTCTTACTGCATAAACCACTACATTGGATCTTTCCGAGCCAATTTAATTTTTAGCTTTATTCTTGGCTTAATGCAATGTTTTACTTCATTGCGCTTTTTGGATGTGCAGAAGCAAAGATAATGTGTTACACTACATTCATTTAATGTTTCATCAGACTTTTCTGGTGTATCTACCTTTTGGTTATTTTAAAATGTTTCATCCTTATCACTTCAGTCATGAAATGTAGATTCATTAAATTACTGTGCTGGGCTAAGCTCAGTGCAGAAGCCTCATTTAAAATGGAGCACTGATTCATTTGTGAAGACACTTCTTCCCCCCCCCCCCCCCAACCTCACGAAGGCCATTCTTGAGCATTAGGCCTTTCTTTTTAACCTGGACAATGCTCTCAAACTACCATAAACACACACTGATTTATTACTGAATGTATAAAGTGTCACAGCAGTGTACTACTGCCAAATGAGAAAATTATGTACGCTTCACCTGACATATAGTTGGAAGTAGTTATGTTGGCTCTAGAACAAGATCCAATACCCACAAAAAAGAGTAATACCCTTAATCCTAACATAGTCACGAAGGGAAAGGCCTCTGCCTCATCAAGATCTTTCCAGAGTGAATGAATTGCAACAGAAATAATATCTGATAGAAAACATAATCCTGCAACTTTAAAATTATTATTATTATTATTATTATTATTATTATTATTATTATTATTGGGGACATCTACATTTAGGTCTGCCAACCTAGCAGTTCGAAAACATGCAAATGTGAGTAGATCAATAGGAAGGTAACGGTGCTCAATGCAGTCATGCTGGCCACATGACCTTGGAGGCATCTAAGGACACCAGCTCCTTGGCTAAGAAATTGAGATGAGAATCTCCAGAATCAGACACAACTAGACTTAATGTCAAGGAGAAACTTTTACCTTTACACTTAGGTCACTTTGTAATTGGTTTGGGAGAAACCAGTTTTGCTGTGGGAATGATTATACTGAAATGTGTGGAACAGGTTTGACACAGGGAAGGTGATCACATTAACCACAGAAACCAACCTCAAACTATGTGGTGCCCCCACCTACCACTCTCATTTCTAGGAGTGATGCTCACCAATGTTCCAAAGGAATAGGAGGGAAATAGAAATTGACTTTTAGCAGTGGAAGAAATCAACTACCTATCTCATGGCTGGCAAGTAGGAGTCAATTAGCCTTCTACCAGTCAGCCATGCCCTTGAGGCATTTTGGCAGCCCCTTTGCACATCCCCCCCCCCCATGTTCTTCATCCTATAAAGTGATTCAATGAGGTTGGGTGTCTATAAAGTGCTTTGCATTCTGTAGGCTCAATTTTGCATTGTGATGTAGGTTATATCTGGGGCTTGCTGATGTGCATTAAGAGGCTTAACTTGGACTTTCCTCTTGCTTTGCCTAATGCACTTTATAGACCTAGATTTGCACTGCAATGCACATTGATGATCATCTTATTTCCAGAAAAGGTGGACTTTTGTTCTTCTTTTTGGATTTGATATCTGTATGTGAACCTTAGCATACATAATGTTGTACACATTTGCAAGTTGGCATTCCCCCTCCCCTGCTCTACCAGCTTCATTTTGTAGACAGAGGTGGGCAGTCAGAATGATGGAGAAAACAGAAAATGGCTATTTGATTAAGCAAATACTTCTCCTGCAACTTTTGCAATCATGTGATGGGACATAAACAAATATGTCTAACATATGCACAAAGTGGATACATCCTATTGCACATTTCGGCTACATAAAAGGAGTCCTATATGGATTGTCAAAGGCTTTCATGGTGAGAATCACTGGGTTGCTGTACGTTTTTTGGGCTGTATGGCCATGTTCCAGAAGCATTCTCTCCTGACATTTTGCCTGCATCTATGGCAGGCATCCTCAGAGGACCTCACAACCTCTGAGGATGCCTGCCATAGATGCAGGTGAACAGTCAGGAGAGAATGCTTCTGGAACATAGCCATACAGCCCCAAAAACATACAGCAACCCAGTCCTATATTGCTTTCTAAACCGATTTCAATTTGATTTTAAAAAGTGTGCATGACAATAAAGGAGTAAAAGCAAGTCAAGGGTACCTTGCAATGAAATTGGGATACAGCTTTCATGCAGAGTCACCACATTTTGTGATTACGTATATGCAGACAGAGAGTTGTAGCTTTCCCAAAGGTGAGGGAAACAAATGCCTTAGTCATATGTAAGGCTTTGTCCAGGCATTAACTCTGGTTTTGTATCTATTGACACTGCTTTCCGTCAATATCGTTTATGCTAGCAAAAGACTGAAAATGGACACCTTTGCTCTATTACTATTTTATTAACAACATTGTGTCTTGGTTATTTCACCAAAAGAATGTTGTGTGTAAATGTGTAAATGACACCAGCTCCTAACATTTACCGCCTCGTATTGGTTCCTCTATGCTTGGAATCGCAGACAATTGTGAAACAGACAGGCACAAAGAAGCACAAATGTATACCAAAAAAAGAAGAGAAGGGTGGGGGGAGAGAAGAAGCTATTTAGGGCAGCATTCCCATCAGGTTTCTCTGCAAAGCAGTTTAACTGTAGTTAGTAAGTGCTTAGTGTAATCTAATAAAAGCCATTTTGCAATATTAAGCAAAAAACATCTGGTACCCAGAATTCCCTGATCATTTTTAACTAGATGCAATCTCTCTCTCTCTTTCTCTCTCTTTGTGCTTCCCTTACAGATACGTGAAAAATAGCCTAATAAGGATCCTTGTGGTAAAAATCAGATGGAAAATGGGGAGGAAGAGCTCTGCAGTCTCCAGCAACTCATTTGAAGCAGCTCCTCCGAGTTCCACAATAATAATCAGTGCTGGCCCAGTGCCGTCGGATTATTTTGTATATTCATGAAGCTGCTCATCAGCCGTCAGGAGAATGTGCAGTAATCCTTGGATGAAATAAGGCCAATCAGTGGAATAATGAGGAAGGTAATATCTCCCAAGAGGCCTGGAGTGGGTTTTCATCAAACCCGCTGCAGCTCTCCAACTATTTGCTTTACAAATGCAGCCTTTGATCTCTGATTTGGGGAGAAGAGGGGGCGAGGCAGACCCCAGTGTGAAAAGTCCAGTGTGAAAAGATAACAAGCTCACATGAGGAGGAGGAGGAGGAAGCCCTGCTGGAACCGGGGTGGGGGTGGCAAGGTGGCAGGGAGGGGAGAAACTGACAGAGAAACCTGGCACTTAAGCATCAGTCAGTTCTGGTTAATGAAAACCTCATAGCCTTTTTATGTACTGCTTGCTAATATATATTCACTTAGTCAGCCAATTGCTGGGCGATTTTTCCATGTACATATGCAGAGCATAAGTCTGCTCTCATCAGAAAGGAGACATTCTACCATCCATCTCGACTACAGCTCAATCACCTTGACCTAGGCCTTTTCTCTCTCTTCCCAGAATGAACATGCAAACTCAATAGCCTCTTGCTGCAGACAACAGAAATGGCAGCCTACTTAAAACAGAAATTCTGGTTGGTATGAAGTGCCCATTTTTCCTGCGAACATCCTCTAATTAGTTTCCCAAACAAACAGCTTAAAATGAATAGGGAGGATTATTATATATAATGCTCACTGGTGCTTATGCTGTATATTCTTAATGTTTCATTCAGGGATTCCACTGTCTTTTGCCCAAAAATCACACTGCCAGTAACATTCAGCATAATATCATTAGTATAATCAATTAGCAAATGGCAGTTATGCCTTGCGTTGCTAGACTTGGATAAATCGAGAATCATAAAAGAGACAGACAGAAAAGTAATCCTTCTCTAATCATCTTGACTTTAACTTGTCTTCATCTTTCTTTTTTTGTATTCACCTGATAATTCCCTCTTTTTTTACATCTAGAAGTTCATCTTTATATAGAATTAATGCAGCCTGATTCCACTTTAAATGCCATGGCTCAAAGCTATGGAATCATAGGAGACAAAATTTTACAAGGTCTTTAACCCTCTCTGCCAAAGAGCACTGTTGCTTCATCAAACTACAAATCCCAGGATTCCATACAATTGATTCATGGGATGAAAAGTGGTGTCAGACTTCATTAACTCTAAAGTGTAGATGCACCCAAGGTGGGGAACCTGGGCTATCTCAATGTTGCAGGTCTCAATATTCACTCAATCCTATCAAATGTAGTATGTAGTGAAGCATAATAGGAGCTGTCGTTCCTGTACATCTGGAAAGCAAAATGTGTACCCCAATAGTACAGTAACACAACTGAGGTCCCTTTCACATTGAACTGGATTATATCGCAGTGTGGACTCAGATAACCCATTTCAAAGCAGATATTGTGGGTTATCTGCCTTGATATTCTGGGTTATATAACTGTGTGGAAGATTTCTGAGACTATGGCACTGTGACAGAATACCTTTCTATCTTTGATAATTTAGAAATAAGACAAACTGTCATGCAATTCTAATATATGCTGTCCCAAGTCCCATTGTCCCATAGCTGTATTATTACTTCGAGCCTAGAGAACTGCACATACTTTGTTCATGTTGTATTTTCTCATGGGAAGCTGTCGCAGTATGTCAAAGTATTTGGAAACACAGAGAAAGGGAGTTGTGTGCTATAGAAAAGAATTCAGTCAGTCAATTAGTCATTGCATCTGTGAATGCATTATTTGGTTATTGCTAACTTGACTGAAGTAGGAAAGCTATAAAAAAACCTTGATAAACTCTAGAAAAGAAATGGAGAAATCCATGGATCATATTTCTGCCCTTGACTCTTCCATGGGCTGCAAAAACCAAGTCAAACTACAACCTTCAAACTAGCTAGAAGTATTTTTAATGTTAAAAAGGCTGGAGACAACCACCAATTTAAAAGATGAATTATCAATCTTGGACATTTTCAGGAAAGACACTTTTGGGTCATAGACTGCATGATTTCAATAGTACCCGGAAGCAACTTTGGAGATGCCATACCAAGTCGTACTTTGCCTACATGAGACCTAAGTTTTTAGTGGGCAGGAAAAATGTTAACACGTTCAGTTAAGGAAAAGAGTATATTCCAAAAAATATGGAAAGTATATTCAACTTCTAATCGAGGTGAAAGAAGAAAGCACAAAAGCTGGGTTGCAGCTAAACATAAAAAACCCCAAGATTATGGCAACCAGACTGATTGATAACTGGCAAATAGAGGGAGAAAACGTGGAGGCAGTGACAGACTTTGCATTTCTAGGTGCAAAGATTACTGCAGATGCAGACTGCAGCCAGGGAATCAGGAGATGCTTACTTCTTGGGAAGAGAGCAATGACCAATCTCGATAAAATAGTGAAGAGTAGAGACATCACACTGGCAACGAAGATCTGCATAGTTAAAGCAATGGTATTCCCCATTGTTACCTACAGATGTGAGAGCTGGATGATAGGGAAGGCTGAGTGAAGGAAGATAGATGCTTTTGAATTGTGGTGTTGGAGGAAAGTTTTGAGAGTGCCTTGGACCACCAGAAGATCCAACCAGTCCATACTTCAGGAAATAAAGCCCGACTTTTCAGTGGAGAGAAGTAGAGGCAAAGATGAAGTACTTTGGCCATATCATGAGAAGAAAGAAAAGCTTAGAGAAGACAATTATCCTGGGGGAAATGGAATGAAAAAGGAAGAGGGTCGGACCAAGGGCAAGATGGATGGATTGTATCCTTGAAGTGACTGGCTTGACCTTGAAGGAGCTGGGGGTGGTGACAGCCAACAGGGAGCTCTGGCGTGGGCACAAAGAGTCAGAAACGACTGAATGAATGAACAACAACATATTCAACTTCATTCAGCATTTTTGTCAAACCTATTTGGCTCCTGTTTCCCAGTCTAATATAGCAATGGAATGCATCTATATTTCCCTGTATTTTGTGGGATAGACCCCAGACTAGCTTAAAAAACATTTTCCCATTAAACTATGTGCAGAGAGGCTTGCTGAGAGTTAAATGTATTTGAAATGTGGATTTTGTGAAAAATATATTTTAATAAGACTAATTTTGATATATTTCTTTTTTTTAAAGGCACAGATTGATGTGAAAATAGGAAAGAGTGGATAACAGTATATGAAATTATTCCAGATTCAGGGTGCTTTCAGATATCATTTAAATCTGCCCATTGGGTGCTCACATGCACTCCCTGTAACTTCTGGGAGGGTATGGGCACACCAAGACCCCGCCCTCCAAAAACCCTAAAAATAAGAGTAAACTTACTGGGCAGCTATGATGCCTTTCTGTAGGTCTCCTGGTGCATACCATCGACGTGCCAGGAGGTGGAGGGGGGAGGAGCAATCCCCACCACAACTCGGCACATCATTGGTATTCTCCAGGAGACCTGCAGAGAGGTATCATGGCAGCTCCATAATTTTACTCTTATTTTTAGGGCTTTTGGGGGGATTTGGAAAGGGGGTGGCTGCCCTCTTCGCTTCTTTGGGCTCATTGAGCCCAAAGAAGCGATTTGGGCTGTGGGAACAAAAGCAGAAGCAGTCCCAGGAGTCTGTTCCCCTAGGGCCCATACCCCATTAGATGGGATATCTAAACAATTCATAAACAACTGGGGTATCTAAATAATGGGGTATCGAAATAATTCATGACAAAGCAGGGTTTTCCTGTTTTGTCATGAATTATTTCTCTTTTACCAGCATTATCATTTGGACACCTCTGGTAAAAGTGCAACAGGTCTCACAGTGTGGGGCCTGTCCGGATGGTCCCTCCATGGCTAATGAGGCTTGTCAATACTCAGATGTAGTAGGCTTGTTTGATACAAGAAATGGTTCAAAATTTGTTTCGGACGTAGGGGGTGCTGGTGGTTCAATTCTAAAGTCAATTCCGATTTTCACGGAAAAAATGTTCAAAACTTTTTGAAACTTCTGAGACTTCTGAATCCTTTCGTTAATGGTTTGAAAGTGTTATTTCCTGTTTCATTGGATGGTCTTTTACTTTGAAAGTAGTTGTTTTACTCCAGAAGTGGGGAAAAGCAAGCGGAGGAAATTCCTTCCTTTTCGGCTTTAAAACTGGCTTCCCTGGCTTGAGCCAGAAGCAGGAAAAGCAAATGGAGGAAATTCAGCCTTCTCTGGTTTATATCTCGCTTCTCTGGCTTTAAAAACCGGCTTCTCTGGCTTGAGCCAGAAGCAGGAAAAGCAAACGAAGGAAATTCATCTTTCTCTGGTTTATATTTGGCTTCGCTGGCTTTAAAACTGGCTTCTCTGGCTTGAGCCAGAAGCGGGAAAAGCAAACGGAGGAAATTCATCCTTCTCTGGTTTATATCTGGCTTCACTGGCTTTAAAACTGGCTTCTCTGGCTTGAGCCAGAAGCGGGAAAAGCAAACGGAGGAAATTCAGCTTTCTCTGGTTTATATCTGGCTTGTCTAGCTTTAAAACTGGCTTCTCTGGCTTGAGCCAGAAGCGGGGAAAGCAAATGGAGGAAATCCATCGTTCTCTGGTTTATATCTGGCTTGTTTGGCTTTAAAACTGGCTTCTCTGGCTTGAGCCAGAAGTGGGAAAAGCAAAAGGAGGAAATTCATCGTTCTCTGGTTTATATCTGGCTTCGCTGGCTTTAAAACTGGCTTCTCTGGCTTGAGCCAGAAGTGGGAAAAGCAAAAGGAGGAAATTCATCGTTCTCTGGTTTATATCTGGCTTGTTTGGCTTTAAAACTGGCTTCTCTGACTTGAGCCAGAAGCGGGAAAAGCAAATGGAGGAAATTCACCGTTCTCTGGTTTATATCTGGCCTCTCTGGCTTTAAAACTGGCTTCTCTGACTTGAGCCAAGGCCAGAGACCTTAAGCGGGGAGGAAAGCTGAATCATTTCTGACTCACTTCCTGAGTCAGAAGGAAAATGGTGAGACTAGCTTTGGAAGGGCAAAGGAACTTCCGGTTTCCTAAAAATGTTCAAAATCTCTTCAAAAAGATATTTTTTCCGAATTTATTCCGAATTACAACGGTACCATGCCTATAATCTAGTAGATCCAAGAACTTTTGCATAACCTTAATTAATAAATAAATAGCCTGGCTCTTGTTGGTTAGTTCCATCTTGAATAAATCCATTCAATCAATTGTTGAATGATGAATCAACATATAGATAAAACTAATGAAATTAATGGATATGCTCTATTCAGGACTAAAAGAATTTACCATTAAGACTTCCTCCTGAAGTATACCTGTATTTCTTAGCTTATATCTTCATGACTTGTTATTGGGAATTATTCCTAACCCTATAGAATAGCAAATGTTGATACTAACTTCCCCACTCTTGTGCCATATCAGAAGCCAGACTGATAATAATCATGGATGAAATGAAACATTCACGTCTCCCAAGGAGAGGAAACAGGGATTACATTTTGTCTTCTCATTTGTCTGGCCACACCAAACAGCTGACTAGCACATCACAGCACATTTGACAGGGCTATACATATGGAGCTATGAGTACTATGTGCATCCATCCCTGTTCAAGTATTTAAAGTAACTAACCCAGTATCAGATGCTGCCTCTACTTGGTCCCAGTAACTTGGCCCAGTAACTCAGTATCACCTTCTGCATTGTTTATGAGTGGCTTTCTGAAATTTGAGACTACAGACATTCCTATCTCTCCTTAGAAATGAACCAGGGGTCTTTTGCATGCAAAGCATGCATTCCTGTAGGACTGAACTATAGATCTTTCTCCAGGAATTGTACATATAGTGACATATAGTGTCTCTTTAGCTGTTCAGTGACTAGTGCTCATTTTGAAACTCAGGAGACTCATCATGCATGATTAAATATTTATCATACCACTGGTTCTTTACAATCAAAAGATGTTGGTGGGTGAATTACCTATGGACAAATACTTATCTTGATTACTATAACCTACACATGAATCTAGTATGTAGAGAGCACTATTTCTGTTTGAAAGATTTTTCTTTTGCAAGAGTTTTATCTGTAGACTCTAAACTTCCATATAATCTCATGTATAAATCTAGAAATTATAGTCAGAAATCAGACCAAAAATCTGGACTGACTTATACATGGGGTAATACATGGGGTATAATGACTTATATACGGGGTAAAAAAATCTGGACTGACTTATACATGGGGTTACATTGTTCTATGGATAAGTCAACCTATAACTTACCAAAAAGGTTAGATCGTAACATTTTTTTTTAAAAAAGCAACTATTCCCTTCTCTATGTCAAGGTGCAAAAGGCAGGAGGAGTCCATCTCGGGAGAATTAAAAGAAGGCCAGAGCCCCTCTACTTCCTCTGCTGTGATTCCACTCTGGGTGTTTTTGAATGCCTGGGTGAGGAAATAGTGATGGCCAGGGTCAGTTGGCCTCTTCAGGTGGCACTAGTATTTACCCCTTTCTGCATAGTGACCCTTTACTTATACATGGGTCATATCAAAATGTTGACCTCAAGAACTGTCCATTATTTATACATGAAGTCAATTTATACATGAGTATATATAATAATGCTTTGAGGATCTGCTGCTTTATATAAGTGAAGTTGCCATTATAATTAGTTTTATATATTATGTGCTACAATTCATTGCTTGCTGAAAATCATAGCTGTATAAATGATGCTGAAGAATTAAAGTCTTCCCTATTAAAGCAATATTATTGGGATTATTTAAACTAACTAACTTTCGTTCTGTTCACAAGGCATGTCAGAATGAGACTATTTTAGAAATCTACGAGAGGGCTAAAGTTTGACATTTGATTTGCCCTGTTCTAGGATTTTAAACTGTGATGTAAATTAGTCGGAAACAGGTCTTTCTTCCATTTTCTCTTTTCAAAATGTAATACAGTTAAATGACAGAGATTAATTACTGAAGTAATTACTGCTGGAAAGCAAAAGGACAGTTGGATGAGACATGATGATCTCTTTCATGATGACCAAGTCTTTCTTGACAATTGTGCTTTAATTCCCACAATGATTATTCTTTGTGGCAAAATCTATCAGAAGAAAGGCACACTTGCATTGACACATTCATGCTCAATAAGAAATACTAGAATGAGGTAATTATATTTGACTAAGACTTGTATGTTTTCCTTCTAGGTCTATCACTAGGTTATTTTTGTAGGGACATTAATGTCCTATAATTTGGCACTCTATTTTGGATCCACTTTAGTTAGAATTGCAGATAGTTCTTTCCCTTTCCAATCATATTACAGTTTCTCCCTTGCTTCTGATTCATCATCATTATGAACACATCTTCTAAAATTCACATTGGTATGGGTTTTTAGCCCATAATCCATAACTTGTTGCACCACCAGAGGCTCATAAGGAAGGAATACAATAGAATTGTATTTCTTCCTTATGAGCCCCTGGAGGTGCAGCAGGTTAAACTGCTGAGCTGCTGAATTTGCTGACCAAAAGGTCAGCCATTCAAATCTGGGTAACAGGGTGAGCCCCTGCTGTTAACCCCAGCTTCTGCCAACCTAGCAGTTCAAAAACATGCAAATGTGAATAAATCAATAGGAACCACTTCTGCAGGAAGGTAACAGCACTCCATGCAGTCATGCTGGCCAAATGACCTTGGAGGCTTCTATGGACAATGCCGGCTCTTCGGCTTAGAAATGGAGATGAGCACCCCCCCCCCAAAGTCAGACTAAACTTAATGTCATGGAGAAACCTTTACCTTTACCTTTTTTTTCCTCCCTTTCATTTTGCGTGAATCCCAAGCATGATGACACTGTGCCCGGCTCTTCTTCTCCCCTTCCAAGAACAGGGCAGTGACAGTCGGGATAGAACTGTTGGAGCAAATGCACAATAGAGCTGTGCCTGCCTGTTCTTCTCTCCCTCTAAGGCTACAATCTTATCAAACTTGACTATCACAAATTTGTTAGACATGGCTAGAATAGACATTCAAAAGTAGGGCCAAATCTTCTACACTCATTATTCAATTTACATGTCATTTTCTTTGTTTTGTTTTTTTCTAGCTGTAGGAGTTACAGCTGGAACTAAGACAAGGACAAAACTCAGGAGAAGAATGGATTTAAAGAAACAGCTTAAAAGAAGGAAATTAGGAACAGTCTATCCATGCTACACTTATATGTACAACACTCCCTTCCCCATTTTACAGGTTTATTGTTCAGACAGTTTTACTTTCAGGTCTCACACCATTCCATTTACCCCAAGTGCCACTTGAGAGATCTTAATCATAGTTCTTTTGGGCCTATCCAAAAAAGCACAAAATCTCTGTGAATTTTTTCAAATTCAAAGATTTATTCAAATGGCAAAGACTTTTTTAAAATGTGCAGCAGAATTAGATGGGGTAGTGATGTTGTTACAATCACATAGTCTGCCTTCAGATGGTTTGGGATGATGGAATGGTAGATAATTAAATTAGTCTCTTCAGGACACATCCTCAATTATCTTAGGCCATGCAAGAAGAAGAAAGGCAATAAAAGTAGAGCAATCCGGGGCAGTACAGAGCAATGCTTCTTAAGCTATCTGATCTGGGGAACACCCCCCCCCCCCCAATGTGACAGGACTATTACTATATACATATGCATTGGCTAAAATTGTTTTTTGTTTTGTCTTGTTTTCTGGAAGACTTTCAGGTACTGGTAGCAGGATCATCACTTTGAGTAGAACTTATGTAGATGGTATCCTTAGAGACCCAACATATTTGTGACTGATGCAGAGCACAAATTGTTGAATGAATTCAGTAATATTTGAGTATCCATTTAGTATTTCTTTATGTAAGTGAGTAAGAATTTTTTTCTAGAGACCTGAAATGGCAACCACACCTGTCTGCCTGCCTGCATATGCACACTCGCACACTCACACACAATGCCCTCCCCTTTCCGTTCCCTAACTTCAGGCTCTAGTGCTTCCTTCCAGGTGTCTTCGTCTGCATGATTTCATCTGTGAACCATAATCAACTTCCTTAATGAAATACGTAATTAACATATTATAATTGTGGTAAAGATGATTTTGACAGAAATCATTTTCCATATCTAATACTATGCTAATTTAATCTGTTCCTCGCTCCCCGACATGACCTTTAGTGATTAAGTTTCATGGCAGATTTTTTTTCTTGCACGTGTGATGGATTGATTTATCCACAGTAGTTGAGACCCTTTTCGAGACAGGGCTGTCACCCCCTCCATTTTTATATGAAAGAAGAACAGAATGGCAAATAGGCATAGGGTGAGGAAAGAAATGGAGTAATTTGACCTGTGGTGTGTTTCTTTCTGGGGTACTCAGAATCACTGGAATACATAGAAGAAAATGTATTTTAAACTTGATTGAGTTTTGTATCTTCTTGGCCCGTTCCACCTATCATGTGATACTAGCAGCCAAATGGAAACAAGAAAGTGATTGAAATGCAAGATCAGACCAAAGATCTGTTTAGTCCATAATGATGTTTCTTTCAGTAGCCCAATGGCAACCTATGAGAAACCCACAGGCAGGACAGAAGGCAGGAAAGATCATGTGGAAAGATCAGAGGTTGACTACAAAACCAAGGTGAGATACAGCCAGGCTATATCAATGTATTCAGAACAAAAAAATGTAGAAGCTGCAGAATTAATAAGCTTCTAGGAATATGAAAGAAAAGCAAGTTAAGCATTTCCAGATTACTCTAATCCACTGACTAGCTGGCACTTTCTAGTAACAATATCAATGTGAAGTAAAAGTTTGAATACACATAATTTTCACTTGGTGCTTGCTTAGAAATTATCTCTTATGACTGAATGGCTAATGTTGAGCTAAAATATATCTAGCCAATTCTTGTAATTCATTATATGTATGCTGTTGCTTGCTGTATTTTCCAACATAAATGATAAGTGTATTGTTGAAGGTTTTCATGGCCAGAATCACTGGGTTGCTGTATGTTTTTCGGGCTGTATGGCCATGTTCCAGAAGCATTCTCTCCTGACGTTTCACCTGCATCTATGGCAGGCATCCTCATAGGTTGTGAGGTCTGACCTCACAACCTCTGAGGATGCCTGCCATAGATGCAGGCAAAATGCCAGGAGAGAATAAATAAGTGATATCTTGACTTCAGTGCCAGACAGCTTAGTTTCAATGCTGACATCTGAACCAGCATATTGTTAAATGAATTACTCTCTTCAGTTCACCCATGCCTCCACTCTTGAGACCAAATCTGTGACAAGATTATAGCTTTCCTGTGCAGTAGAATCCCATCTGTAGTAAAGGGGGAAAGCATGCATTAATTATAGCTAGTTGTCATTAATGCATTTACTCTCTGTTAATTATGAGGGCCCATCCAGACAGGGCTCAAAATGCGGGCCCTGTTGGACTTTTACCTGAAGCATCCAAAAAATATCTCAAGCAAAAAAGGAAGACTTTGTGACAAAGTAGGAAAACCCTGCTTTGTTGAGAATTATTTTGATACCACATTAGACCTGAAAAGCCTGGGAGTAATGGAGTATCATCCCTGTGGGGATAGACAAGCAGGTAGTCTCATTCCAGGAAGCTTGCAGAGAGATGGCCCTAATGGTGGCCCTTTCAACCTTTTAATACTTTTGACTTTCTCTACAACATTTTTTGTATTGGGTTGGTATGAACTGTTTTGTATTGGGTTGGTATGAACTATTCACAGTGAGGATGAAATTCTTCACCAGTTTTCTTCTAAAGGAAGCAATAAGTCATTTCAGCAATATTCTTTCTGCTGCAAGAAAGTCTTCAAAAAGAAACCTATTCATGATTTGGGGTTATTCTGAACAGCATTCATATGGAGTTGTTTTGCGCAGAAAACATGTTCTTTGCAAAGAAAATAATATTTATGTGCAGAAATCTTATTTTCTGCATCAAACCTAGACAGCATTGTAAATGGTGAGAACTGCTTTGAACTGAAGTCCAAGAACATGCTAAAGATAGAATGGTTTCCACTTTTGGATAGTGCAAGCGGTTTTCATAGTTCTTGGAAACTCTGAATCTTTCTATCCCAAAATTCAGTCCAGTACTTTAATTACTACACAAGTTCTGAGTACAAGTTTTCAAGTGAACTTTGTCTAGCTTTTTCATTCTAGAAGATAATTTGAAAGCAAAGTAATTCATGTTATATGTTGTTGGGATTGACAAATCTTTCAGTTTCCCTTTCCTCATATACATTGCCAACATCAGTTGATTCTGCTCAAAGATAAAATGAAAGGAAATTATAACACATTATTATTCATGTTTCCTAAAAACAACAGATTTCTGGAATATATGGTAGTTCAAGCTGTAACAGAAGCCTAGCAACGTATTCTTCATTAAAATAAGGAGGCCTGTTTTAAAATGTCTTTGGAGAAATTTTGCATGTGAAATATTCGGTGTTCTTGGTTTTGTAATTAGTGTGTCAAAGTCATTCACACTTAGTAACATAAAAGTCATAAAACATCATCATGTGAACTCATGAGATTAAATAATATGTTCCAAAGTAGAATATGGAAATTTTAAATAAATTAAAAATAGAACTGTTCATTGCATACACATAGGCAGATTGGCAGAGGAGAAACTTCACATGTGCTAACAGGAAAATGTGCTACAATTGTAAATATTATTCTTTTGCTCTTGATGTTTTGATAGTCAAACATATGCAAACATTATCAGAAGCAAATATTTGTACAGGTCAATTAAAATATAATAAGAATTTATATAAACCAGAGTTTTAAAATAACCAGTCTCTTCAGAACTAGCCCTTTATCTCATGTAAAGCAGGGTTAACACTTTTCATAATCATATTCAGGCAAATACGTATAAAGTATATTTTGAAGTGATTCCTGACATGATCTGAATCTGAACTCCCATACACACACACCAGATAGGTGATAGACTAGGGAAAAAGGTTTATCACCTTTTAATTAAGCTAATGTCAACTCACAAAGGTTTATTTCACTACAGATTTGTTAAACAAAGTATTTCCAGTAAAATACTTGATACTTATTGATGACTTAAGTATGCCAATCAAGGGTGATAGGGGCACAACATTCACAAACATAGCTATGTTTTTGGAATATTAGTATGCAAAGGGGTTTTGTAGCATTTTAGAAACTAACTGGAAGAAAGAATTTGGTAGCATAGGTTTTCGTAGACTTAAGTCTACGTCTATAGATGGCATACCTCTACCTTTATTTTCCATTTTCAGACTATTTATTTTAAAGCTCTGGAGTCATAAATTGCAATAGTGCTACACTAGCAGTGATAACTTTTTTTGTCTTTCATATCGGGGCTTCCAAAACACTGTGTAGCATTAAAGAGAAACAAAATATTGTGAAGTGGTTATTTTTTTTGCTAAGTTTTTATACTTGTGTTATTGATTGTCATGTCATTATTTTATTGTGAATAATTTCAGGAACACTGGATTGGAACCAGATTTAGTCCTGCCTAGACTAGATTAGTAACTAGGAAAGTGAATTGGGAAACTACAGTTCTGAGAGTTCTTTTGTTAGCACTACAGTTTCCCTGAATGAATTAAGTGCACAAGGAATTTCCTAGATATCCATATCTTATTTTGTCATTTCTCAAGGCATGTGCGGACAGTGTTAAGGCATTTGACCCTATTATATATAGATCTGGTTCAGGGTGCAAATGGAAACTGTATGGTAAAATTAGAGTTGGTGTGACAATTCGTCCTTTAATTTCACATCCTTGTAAGATTTCTGGCTTCACTTTGTCCTAATATGTATTAGAGAGTTCTGAACATACCCATATAAGAACAGTGTTCTAATGTGAGAGTGTAAAATTAAACACCTGAAGGAAGCCTTGACAAATGAGAAGAAAGAAGAAAAGTCACGTTCTATATACCTCACTATTTAAATATAGTTAAAACCTGACATCTTCACCTCTTGGGTATTTTCCCTCATTCTTATTGACTCCCATTTTCCTTGTTTGAAACAAACTCTGAAAGAAGCTGAACTGAAAAGTCACTGGGATCCATTGCCATTTTTATTGATGATCTGGCCCTGTGCCATTTTGGTTATTAGCACTATCTTTGGAATTACAGATAACTTAAAATTGATGTTAATAATCCTTAGGAAATGAAGAAGGAATACTTTCTTCCCAATGGGATTGACAATAGTATGTCTTATTAATGAATTTGCAAAGCAGATTATCAAGAGCAGTCGTCTTCAACTTTCTGGAGAAGTGCCATTATCATCTCATGGAACTGGTGAAATTGAGAGGGAGGGTTTTTTTTTAAAAAAAAGATAGGAAACTATACTTACAAAACTTCAGAATATTAATACTAAGGTTAGACATTGATCCAGCCTTCCCTGCATTTTATGGCATGGTAGTGCTCAGCTTGGGCAGCAATTTCTGGCATACTCAGCCCCCAAGTAAAGCAACATGGTGCCAGATCACAGTCTATTTAGCATCTTTCAAGTTGCCCAGTCTTCTGTGTGCCCATGTTGGAGTCTCTCATTTGGTGTCAGCCATGGCTTGAGGTTCTGAGTTTTAGCCTGCCACTTCTGGACTCTTGCTTGCTGAGGTGCTCCTGCAAGTATCTATGTAGATCTTATAAAACTATTTCTTGATTTAAGGCATTGGTGTACTGGCTGATATCCGAACAGGGGATGGGGCAGAGATGTTACTGCCTTGGTCCTTTCATTATTGGCTGCTACTTCCCGGTGAATGTCAGGCGGTGCAATACTGGCTAAACAGTAAAATGTCTCCAGTGGTGTGGAGCGTAGACATCCTGTGATAATGCAGCATGTCTCATTAAGAGCCACATCCACTGGTATTTAGTGTAGTGAGATGTGTTCCACACTGGGCATGCATATTCAGCAGCAGAGTAGCAAAGTGCAAGGGCAGAAGTCTTCACTGTATCTGGTTGTGATCCCCAGTTAGCTTTCATATGATATTGTTTCTAGCACCCATATTTTGCTTGATATTCAAGCAGTGCTTCTTGCAGGTCAGAGTATGGTCCAGGGCAACTCCCAGGTATTTGGGTATGTTGCAATGCTCCAGTGAAATTTCTTCCTAGATAATTCTCAGAGCTCAAGATGCTTGTCTGTTCTTAAGATGGAAAGCATTTCCAGGTAAGAGTGAATAACAAATCCTTTCATTTTAGCATCTTAAGTGAATAATGGGGCTAAATAATGATTTAAATGCATTTGGTATCAAAGATCTCTCTGTTTTATATTGGACTATAACCACGCAGGAGGTTATACTACACTCACTTACAGTGCAAACCTGTGTACATGCAGTCACAAATAAGTTCCATTGAATTCAATGGAACACATCTCCAGGTAAATACTGATCATTTCAGTTAGAAACATGTAGCTTTCCAAAGTTGTAAGATTACAACTCCCAGCATTACTCAGCATAGACTATGTTGGCTATGGCTGCTGGGACATGTAGTTCAACAGCATCTGGAAGGGCACAAGACCCCCAACTCTGATCTTTAATATTGCAACCATAGTAACAGGAAAAAGAAATATAGCACATGCCCTTTTGACTCTCTTACCAGAAGTCACCTTTGCTAACCACATAACATTTTTATTAAGTTTAGAGTCTACAGGCTTTTAGCCTAAAGGAAAGTTTAACTCTGGCCTTATGGAAAGCTTTTAGCATTGGGAAACATTGCATTTTATTTTGTCTGTTCGGGTTCCTTGAGTCTGCACGTAAAAACTGACTGCTCTGTTTTATGATTTGAAACAATAAATAGCATTTGATATGTGAGAAACATATATAAATATTTTTGGAAAATGTGGTGTTATTTATTTCCTTAAGAGCAGATGACAAGCAATAACTTCTGATTTTGTTACATACACATACACATACAGTTGGGGCAAATAGGGAAGATACATTACTACATTTTTACACATTCACATATTTTTGGTAAAGCTTTAGGGATTGATATGAACGCCATGACTTGCAACATTCTAAAAGAAAAAAATTGAGGTGATAAGATTTTATGTACATAGAGGTTTTCCAAATGCCACATGAAGAATCATGCATTTGTAAATAATTCCACAGTTTTAGGCACAGAAATAAATGAGGATTAGATATTCTTACATAAAATACATGATCACATACATTTACCTGATATTCTAACTCCCAAAAGTGTGCCCTAAAGATTTCAGTACAAGACTTTAAAATCCTATCCATAACCATGATTAAAATTCCAATACTTGAGTTAATTTCATTGTAAAATGATGTAGATTTCTGATATCTACATCTGGGTAGTTTTCACACTTAAAGTTATGGGAAATCCCAAAATTTCAATTATGTACAGATTTATGTTTTATTGCCAAAAAAGTGGCTGGGACAAAAAAAAATCCTCTTCACCTGAAACTAACTTAGGACAAAAATAAAATCTTAGACCCCAAGATTGGGGTCTAAGATTTTATTTTTATCTTAGGCTGGATTCAGAAACTGGATTATATGACAGTGTATATTGATTTTTATCCCAGCCTTAGTTAGAGAACCATTGTAGTGTTGCTTGATTATTTTTGGGGTCAAGAGCGATTTGAGAAACTGCAAGTTGCTTCTGGTGAGAGAGAATTGGCCATCTGTGAGGACATTGACCAAGGGATGCCTGGATGTTTTGATGTTTTACCATCCTTGTGGGAGGCTTCTCTCATGCTCCTGCATGGGGAGCTGGAGCTGACAGAGGGAGTTCAACCTGCTCTCCCTGGTTTCAAACTACTGACCTTTTGGTCAGCAGTCCTGCCAGCACAAGTGTTTAACCCATCGCACCACTGGGGGCTCCAGTTGCTTGAATGTTGGACAACAACTCTGCAGAACCAGGTTCAAATCAGTCAATCAGCCATGGAAATAATGGGTGATAATTGGATTGGGCAAGTCACACACTTTGATCCTAAAGGGAAGGAAAAGGGAAACCCACCCTAAACAAATCTTGTCCAAAAAAGCCCAATGATAAGATTTCAATATCTCAGAAAGAACCTGAAATCACACAAGCCAACCTAATGTATAATAAAGCCCATGCAGCATTTTATAATTAAAAACCTAAAAAGCCATTCCAAGAAATCTATTTATTTTTAACCCAGCCAATGTGAATGTGTTAGAATGAAACATGCCCCACTAAGATCTGCATAACTCAATCTAGAGAAGCAGACTTCTGAAACCACCCTTATCCTTTGGTTGCAAAAGATAACCAATGATATACTGGAATTTAGCTTGGGTTAACAAAAACATCTGAAAGCACAAATGATCTGGATGTAACAAAGTGACTTGAAATATTGGTCTAAGTCAGAAATGAGCAAGGTGCACCCTGTGGTCACAAAAGCATAGCTACACATGTCTCCCAGAAGCTCCATAAAGCTCCCAGATCCCTGTATTTTTTAATTGGGAAGGAGTGCAATATTTGTATGGGAGTCTATTTACCCCAAACTAACTACAATCAACAAAACAGCCTGAAAATTTGATAGTTTGCTTTCTCCAGACTACCAGAATCCTCCAAACTTCCCAGGAAACAAATAAAAATAGACTAGACATTGGCCAAAATGATGGTTGGAAGTAGCACAGTATCATTCCAGGCATGACCAAATGCACAATTGAAGACTACTATGTACGTGGGGGGGGGGGGGGGAATTGGTTCCCAATCTCTACACAATTTTCTACCCATATCTCAGCAATGTATACTGGTGGCTACTTTGATTTTGTGGTTAGTGCTTTTTGAACCCACGAAGTCTTATACTTCGCATGCTATATGATTGCCCAAGTGATTGTAACCCATCGCAAGGAATCCTGGATTCAGGTGGCTGGTGAGTCCCATGTCAGTGGGGCAATGAATTTGCTTTGGTTGTTAGGCAGGACTTCCACTGAACTTCCCAGTTTTCTGAACCCTTTCCTTCAAGCGAGTTCAGTTCCTTAGATTGTTCATTAAAATTAATGCTAAAACTCAGAAGGATCCATCACCTCAGTGAAACAAGACTCTCTAGCTATCACTCATTCTGAGTTAAACGTGAATATTTTTGTTTTTATAAGAACTTACTCAAATTCTTAAGTCTATTCATTATCAAAATTGAAAGTCTGGGAGAGTTAAAATATCTGCATATGAGAAAAATAAAACTGACAATTGTCCATCAAGGCAGATGGCTTTGTGTACTTAAGTCCCCAAAAGCATATAAATTCCTTTGTATTTAGCCACAAATTAATGCTGCTTTTTTTGTCGAGAGACTCCTTACATTTAACAAATTTTGGTAGTCCTTCTTTAACATCTTTGAGGCATTCATCATAGCGAAGACTAGTTATAGGCAATCCATGACTGAGAGAGCTCCGAGACCTCCTGCAGCTACTCAATATCAACCCCATTTTTCTTCTACAATAGGCAATCCACAGCTGGTTCACTTTTGTCACCAAGAGGGAAATGAAATACTTTGAGGTAGACTCACTCACATAAAGATGAATTACAGAATAACAAGATATTATTGATATCCCATTCTGTCCTCTTAAAACATGAACAGATACCACTGTACCTTAGTAGTTATTCTTTATTTTATGATGTGGGTGCTGTTCTTCACCACAAATTACCAGATGGCACTGATGCATCAATTGCTTATTTATTACTCAAGAACTAACCATCTGTCTAGCTCAGTATTGTCTATACTGATTGACAGCGACTCTTCAGGGTTCCTAACAAGCCTTTCCCAACTCTGTTGAATTTCAGGTCTTTTGTATGGAAACCATGCTCTCAGAGAAGTTCACTGGGCTGGCCTTCAGCCACAAAGTTACTGCATCAGAACTATTACTAAAATAAACACCACAATGTTTTCTGTGGTCTTTTCAATAAGAACCTGATTCATGTTCTACCTACCTGATAAGCCAATAAGGAGGTAATCTATTGGTGGGAGTGGATTGTATTGATCTCAATACTGATTCCTTCCCATGCTCTTGGATTGGCAAAATACAGAAAGAAAGTACCCATTTTGCTTCAATATTTTTACTTTTTAATGAAATGATTGAGATTTGTAGAGTGCTTTTTGACGAGCATGGCCCCTACTGATTTTGTCATGTAAATCATACACTGTGTGACACATTTGACTATTATTTAATACTTGATGAGGATTTATGCAAAAGAAACACAGTGCCAAGTCTAAAGCTGTTTAAATCTTTTAACTAGCAGTATTTTTTTAATCTGAAGAGGAAAAAAATCATCTTTATCAAGCAACATATTTTGTACTGGAATGATATGACGTCAATATTTCTAGAACTGCAAGGACTGTTAAGGCGGTCTTCATTTGTGCCTACTGCTGAAAATGTTGTCTGCTGAAGCTATTGCCATGATTGAAAAACAAACATTATACTACACCCCAGATTTAAATATAATGAAATATAGCACCATGTGGTTTATAAGAATGTACTCACTTATTCATATACGGCAAGAAATTTTAGACCCTGAGAACTGTGAGCTGAAGAAATCTCATACAAGTTCTTGTCCTCTTATTCTTGGATGAACAGAACTCTATTTGGCTGGGGGTTACTCTACCTAATATGGGGCCCATTCTCTTTTGTAGACCCACTTCCTTATCTCAAAGTCTGCTGGAGAATCCTCTGATCTACATGAGAGACTTTTCAGCATTGTTTTAGCCTTCATACAATACCTGAGGTCCTTTTCATGCTACACCCTAAAAGTGCAATGATTTCATTGCACATCCCTTCCCTTCAGTAGAATCCTAGGATGTACCTTGGAATTCCTACTTAGAGAGCAGTCATACCTCTCCAAACTGCAAGCCCAAGGATGTCACAGCATACAGACAGTCCCCAAGTTAACCAAGATAGGTTCAATAGGTTCGTTCTTAAGTTGCATTTGTTTGTAGGCTGGAATAGGTATATTTTAAGTGTAACTCCAGTCTCTATCTCTCTATCTCTCTATCTCTCTATCTATCTATCTATCTATCTACACACACACACACACACACTTTGGATAGCATAGGGGTTAACAGCCCTGTGGTATTTGTTTTGTTGTCTGTGCAGGGGTTCAGAAGATTTCACCTCACTTTTTGTCCCTGTGATAATTGGACTTTGAAAAAATTGGCTTGTTGTGGAATCAAAGATTGATGATAAAGCTTCAGTGGAGATATCTTTTCAGCATTATAACTCTTTCAGGAGAGAATTTCCCTTCCAAGAAGTAGGTTTCTCTCACTTCCTGTTATCTCACTATTATTTGTAATTATGAGTTGTTTGTAATTTGGATGTTTTTAACTCAGGGGCTGCCTGTATAGCCAGGGCAACTAAAGTGTATAGTGCTGTAACTGTGTAATATGAATCAGCCAACATCACACTTTGTGACAGAAGCCACAGGGTGCTGGACTTTCAATGTAGGAGCTTTCTAGAATGCTGTCATTACCCAATGATCTAATTTGCAATTTCTGAATCATACTATGAATACAATAAACCTTAATACCTCAAACTTTCAGAATTTTGTGATACAATTCTTCAATCAAAATTGTATACAAAATTCTGCACAAATTGAAAACAGTGTAGGTTTTTTTTTTTTTTTTGAGAAAGGGTGATGTGAAGTCTCGGCCTAGTTTTTACTCCCCTCTGTTTTCTCCCTGGAGTTGGACTGTTCCATTCTGCTAAGTTTTAGAGTGGGAGCTTAGGCTCCCCCTATAGGCCCACTCTTTTGGTTCAGCCCATTCTGGCTCATAGCCTAGTGGAAGGACTTTTTGGACATAGTTTTTAGTAGTTAACCAGAACGTGTCTGGTCTGGCTTAGCAGTCTGAACAGGCCATCCTTAGCACATATATGCCATAGAATTGACCAATATTTGCCTTAGAGTTTATATCATTATAGTTGTTGTTACCTCAGAGTTATACCTTATACCTGTTCCTTATTATTCTAACTCTATATCAAAATCAAACTGCACCTTTGTATACCTTGTTTTGATTCATCTTGATTGTTCAGTAAACTTAATTGGTTGAATTTTAGTCTCGTCTCTAGAGTTTTATTTTGGAGGAATTAAAGTACATATAGGGCATACCGATGGTCACTGGGAAAATAGCCAGGCACATATAGTTCTCCCTTAATCTTCCGGGTTGTGCCATCATAGGTGAGGAAATGTATATATTGTGGAAAACACTGTACAACTATTGCATATTAAAGGCCAGTGTGATTTTTGTGTGTTTGTATGAAAGTTTGTGCAAACTTTTTAAAAACACAAAATGGCATGAAAAGGAAATTCTGCACTGAAGATTCTGTCAAGCTGGCAGAAAACGTGCTCCACAGTAGCAGCGTGATGCCTGTTATCCTATTCTTGCCATTTACCATCCTACCTGGAACTCTGGGAATCTTGTGCATGGGCTTCACAGTGTATTGGAGTCACCACTGGTTTGATGGCTTTACCTGGGATGAATCAGCTCAGATGTTTAACCAGTTCTCATTGTGACAGGCATCTTGGTCTTGTATGGTGCTGCAGCACTGGAATATCGGGTGCCTCTTTCCTGGCAGGGATACAAGCTCCCATGGAAGCTACTACATGCATCTCAGACCTAGAAAACATCCATCATTGTTGTCCTGGGAC
This sequence comes from Anolis sagrei, assembly GCF_037176765.1. Classification (NCBI taxonomy): domain Eukaryota; kingdom Metazoa; phylum Chordata; class Lepidosauria; order Squamata; family Anolidae; genus Anolis; species Anolis sagrei. The sequence continues at coordinate 73,707,985 of NC_090024.1, forward strand.
TAGTGGCTATCTTTGAGTATCACAATGTTGCTGGGCATCCCAAACATATACTCACTGCACACCTGGATAGATCTGTCAGCTGTGCTGCTCTTCTTCTGCCAATGGCTAATGGGGTTCTCTTCTTTCCTGTTCCCTTGGGCCTCCATCTGACTCGGAGGCTTCTACAAGCCCATTCATGTTTTCTTTCACTCTGTCATTCTTTCCTTGGTTGTAGCAGAATGCATCTCTGGCATCATTAAAAAGCTGGCCTTCAGGCTATCAAAATAAGCAACACCTTACTCCATGCTTCCTACAGAAGCTTTGTTTTCAATTTACTTGGGACGCTAATCCTGGTCTTTGCATGGTTAGTGTTGTGGGCTCTGGCCAGACCTGCATGGAAACATCCAAATGTGAATTCAGAAGACATCCAAGAGCCTTTGCTACATGGAGCCAGACGGAATGTTATGAAGCAACTCTTCAGAACAATCATGAGGTGGTGTAATGGCCAATTATCCACTGAGATTAGTAGCCTTAACTTGAGGCTGTCCTCAATATAGGAGTTTGCATCTTGAATCGGTGCAGTAAGAAAAAGCAACAAGCTTCCCATCCTGTTCCTCTATTTGATGGCTCTGCTTTTTGACAGTTTGAAGTGCTCTTGCTATTATGGACAGCTGGATAGCCAGCCAGTTCTGAACAGCCCATGCTCTATTTGCTTTATGAATTTGGTTTTTTTATGTACATTTTTGAAAAGGAGATGGAACAGGCTTGTGTTCAGGAAATGTGACTGTTATAGTTAAGGAAAGGAAGCATCGTCCAACCTCAATCAAAAGTTATGGTTCTACAATGTGGTGACCAATAGGTATTTTGAACTGCAACTCTCATCATTTTCAGGCACTATGCCCAATGACATCAGCACAGGGAAAGTTTCCCTATATAATAATGCTTAATAAAAATATTCAGAATACTCACAGCTTATGTAATAATTGGATCCCACTATAAGTGCTGTTGACCTAAGCCCATGATGGCGAACCTATGACACGTGTGTCAGCACTGACATGCATAACCATTTTCGATGACACACAGCCACATGTGGCCGCATACAGAGAAGATGGGGCCACTTCCCAAGAAGGACATTTCATCCTCAGCTCCTACACCAGCATTTTCTATAATGCCGAGATATATGGCATTATAGAAAAAGCAGGTAAGTTAAATAAGTAGTTTTTGGTTTATTAAATACAGTTATATATTACAATAATATATTTTTGTTATTAAACTATAGATATCATGAAATTATGGGTTTTTCTTGAAGTGACACCCCACTCGAGTTATGCTCGGTTTTTTGGTGAGTATTGACACACCGAGCTCAAAAGGTTGCCCATCATTGACCTAAGCCTATATTAGATGGGGAATGCATCTAAAATGTAGTCAAGTTGGGCAATATGGAAGACAAAAGTTTTACTTTTTCATGAATTGTGACATAATACGCTGTCATATTTTATTCTAAAATAGATCAGTTTTATTATTTTTCATAATTAACAGAAGCAAAGACAAGCAACATTCCTAATGTTCTTTCAGCAGCAGTTATATCCTATTCTAACAGAGCTAAGCAAGCAGGAAAGATGCTTAAAGCTCCCTTTACTCTGTGCATCCCTTATCCACAGAGAAGCCATTTGTGGCAGCAGTCATACTACTGACAGTATGCCTGATGAACCTGGGCACACTTACACTCTGATAAAAAAGTGATAACATAATGTAGGACATTCATTCAGCACACCTGCATACTCTGCACTTTTGGCCCTATAGTTTATGGTACAATACACCATCCTAAAGAGCTTTAATTATAATTCAAGAGTCTCTTACATGCATAGACATTATGTGGTGAATGCAACAGTCATTACGACAATGTCATTGCAAGAGTTTCTTTCCCCCAAAGAGCAATTCAGATGCTAGCATCTACATGATTTCCTAAAGAGCTTTTATAAGGCACTTCCATTAGTATCATATCAACTCCAAAGGACCCCCTTTTAAAAGAAGTCAATGACAGTGTCTCATTGGAGCTGTTACAAATGAAAGCTAATGCAACTAGCTTTCATCCAAGAAGGATTTGGGATAGGAATGAGGGGATTCTGTCACATATTTGTCATATGATTTTATTTAAGAAATAATAGGTTTTAAAGGTCCTAGATGTATATTGTCCCAAGACTACTTCTACCAAATATAAATTCAGAGCTTTTCCATACTCCTTAATGAAACCAATATATAAATTCCTGATGCTGTTATTCTCTGTTTTCTCCAAAAAAACACAATTTTGTCAAATGAGCATGTTGCTTTTAACCTTATCAAAGACATATTGGTAGAAGGAAAAGTCATATATTAGTATCATTCTTTCCCTCCCTGTCCACACTTTATTATTGCTTTCTCCATGACAGAGCCATGCTGATGACATTGATATTATTGTTATTGTTATTGTTATTGTTATTATTATTATTATTATTATTATTATTATTATTTACTGCATTTATATCCTGCCCTTCTCACCCCAAAGGTGAATCAGAGCAGCCTTACATTTGGCAGCAATTCGATGCCATATCCATATACATATAATAAAATATACATATATATTAAAAACATAAAATTTAAAAGCAATATAAACATTAAAACCCATTATTATTTTAGTGAGTCATGTTCCCAGTCAAGAGATCACCAAAACTGGCATTGCCAGGTAGGCTCTGCCAGGGAGCTGCTTCTGGAAGACTGGTGGGGGTTTTTTTGACATGTGAATACTAGATTGCCCTGAATCCAGCTCGATCCAGCTGGTCACATGTAAAAAAAACTGGGGACACACTAGAGGTTCCTGGAGATTCTGAGTTAGTATATAGTTCTTCTTCTATCAGATCAGTGATGTCAAACATATGGCCCTCCAGGTGTTTTGGACCTAAGCTCCCAGAATTCTTGGCCATTGGACAAGCTGGTTAGGATTTCTGGGAGTTAGAGACCAAAACATCTAGAGGGACACTTTTGTACTAGATCAGTGGTTCCCAACCTTTTTTTTTTTTTTTTTTTTTTTACCAAGGACCACTTTGATCAGGGACCACTCTCCAACATTAGTACCAAAAGTTTTTGGTCAACTTTACATTTGGTTTGGTTATTTGGGGTGCTGATTCAGAAAATTGCATTGGATAGATAACATCAGCTCTAGTTTCTGATACAGAATATATGCCATCCAGTAGTCGCCATCTGCTCACTCACAGAAAACCAAATTTAATAAACCTCAGCACTATAAGAGGGTTTTGTGAGACCATTTGCTCTCATTGCAATGGTGTAGTAATGGTGAAACCGTGGATCATATTTTAGTTCTTGTGGACCACAGGTGGTCCATGGACCACAGGTTGGAAACCACTGTACTAGATTAATAGGTGGAAGCAATGCTTCTACTGTGGAAACCGTTGGATACTGTCTTGTTCTGCAGTGAGTTTGAGGTGAGTTCATTTTATTTGACCATATAGACAAAGCCTTTGCCATGTTTTCTTGTTTCAACTACACACTAAAGAAAATTAAACTTTGTTCTCCAGAAGGTTCATAATTTACCCTATTATTTGCCCCTATCCTCTTGAGAGAAACCATAACTAAGAGGTCTTTGGCTCATGCCAAAAGCTCACCTTTTTAGAAAAATTGGTTATGTTACAGTTTCAAGAAGGAAGGAGTCATCAGATCAGTCTCTGTCCCTGCTTTGGATAGTTGAATTGATTAGGCCTGGGTAACAACGCAAAAATTTGTTTCTAAAATCGATTTGTAATTGGGGTGTTTTTTTGTTTCGATATTTAAAATAATTACAAAATTTTCCAAAAAAAAAGTTCGGTATTTACGAAATTTCGTAAATATTTACAAAACATTTTGTAAAGATGGCGCCCTTTTTTTTTCAATATTTTTAAAATATTTTTTAAATTTAATTATTAATTTAGTAGAATAGGGAGGAGAAATTATTATTGAGGGAAGGCAGGCACTCACTCTGGCGGGCCCTCTCGTTCGCCGCTCGCTCGCCGCTCGCCCTCTCGCTCGCCCTCTCGCTAGGATGGGTTCCTTCCAGGAGGGGCTCTTTTTCCCAGGCTGCCAAACTACAACTCCCAGGATGCTACAGCATTGAGCCAATGAAAGAAAGAGAAGGAGACCTCCCTCTCGCCCTCTCACTCGCCCTCTCGCTCGCTGCTCGCCCTCGCCCTCTCGCTCGCCGCTCGCCCTCTCGCTCGCCCTCTCGCTCGCCGCTCGCCCTTGCCCTCTCGCTCGCCGCTCGCCCTCTCGCTCGCCCTCTCGCTCGCCGCTCGCCCTCGCCCTCTCGCTCGCCGCTCGCCCTCGCCCTCTCGCTCGCCGCTCGCCCTCTCGCTCGCCCACTCGCTCGCCGCTCGCCCTCTCGCTCGCCGCTCGCCCTCTCGCTCGCCGCTCGCCCTCTCGCTCGCCGCTCGCCCTCTCGCTCGCCGCTCGCCCTCTCGCTCGCCGCTCGCCCTCTCGCTCGCCGCTCGCCCTCTCGCTTGCTCAGCTGGCGCCGAGAGAGGAGAGCTCCCAGCAAGCCAGGCGGCCATCTTACGTATTTCCGAAATGGACGGAAATACAAAATTTTTTGGCGCCTGCCGTTTCGATATTTAAAAACACTTCCAGGTTTAAAAATAAGTTTTGTAATCGTTTCGTAATTCAAAAATTAATGAATTTTTTAACGAATTACGAATTAACGAAACGAATTGACCAGCCCTAGAATTGATCACTTGTGTCAACCCATGGCTCAGTTTGATTTTGGAATAATTTCCCCAAACTCATTTTCTGGTTCTTTGGGTCATTTGTATGATTCGTTTGCCTAAGTTACATGGAGAAGCCATACAAATAATGTGGAAGAACTCCTATGCAGTTATTTTGAATATTTGAAATGAAAATATGTTATGTCAAATGCATCTAATTAAGGACTTCATCACATTTAGTTGTCTAATGTGGGCAACATTTGGGGATTTGCTGGGAATCATGATGAATCCATAGAGCAGCATGGGAATCTGTCACTCCACATCCTCCATTGCCCAAAGCATCGTCATACCCATCACACAGGGGAAAGCTTCATTGTCAAGGCTTCCCCCGTGCTGTCCCCGTTGCTGTCAACAAGAGCACAGGAAGCCTCCCTTGTTCTCCTTGCTCCATCATAGGACGCTGATAGCACAGTTCAGGGACAGAATCCTACCAGAAGTAGCTGTGTGTCATGTGAAGCAATTTATTTATTTATTTATTTATTTCATTCACTTATACCCCGCCCTTCTCACCCCGAGGGGGACTCAGGGCGGCTTACAGGGAGGGCACAATTAGATGCCCAAACACACAACAAATAATCCAAAAAATATAACAATTCAGCAATTAGATTAAAACATCGATACATAATAAAATCATAAATCCTAAAACAATCTCATGTCAGAGTCCATATATCAGAGTCCATACATCCATTCTGTTCCGTTTATCCTTGTCTATCGCCCGGTCCTTGAGTTAGTTGTCAGAGTGACCAAAAGCTTGGTCCCACATCCAGGTCTTTAGTTTTTTCCTAAATGCTAGAAGGGAAGATGCCGATCTGATCTCCCCGGGGAGTGAGTTCCACAGGCAGGGGGCCGCCACTGAGAAGGCCCTGCTCCTCGTCCCCACCAGCCTCACTTGTGACACTGGCGGGGTCGATAGCAGGGCCTCCCCAGAAGATCTTAAACTTCGAGGTGGGACGTAGCGGGAGATCCGTTCGGACAAATACACTGGGCCGGAACCGTATAGGGTTTTATAGGTCAAAACCAGCACTTTAAATTGTGCTCGGAATTGGATCGGCAGCCAGTGGAGCTGGCGCAACAGGGGGGTGGTGTGCTCCCTGTACACCGCTCCGGTGAGCAATCTGGCTGCTTCTCGCTGGATTAGTTGAAGCTTCCGAGCAGTCTTTAAAGGCAACCCCACGTAGAGTGCGTTGCAGTAATCCAGCCGGGATGTGACAAGAGCGTGGACCACTGTGGCCAGATCCGACTTCCCAAGGTACGGGCGCAGCTGGCGCACAAGTTTTAATTGTGCGAAAGCTCTCCCGGCCACCGCTGAGACCTGAGGTTCCAGGCTCAGCGATGAGTCCAGGATCACTCCCAAGCTGCGAACCTGCGTCTTCAGGGGGAGTGTAACCCCGTCTAACACAGGCTGTAACCCTATACCCTGTTCGGATACGGCAGTTTTTGTTCAGGAACTGTGCTCTCAGTATCCTATGACAGGTTTGAAAGGCCAAGTCATGGAGTTGTAAGTTCCTAACATAATATTGATGTTTTCAAAGTATGTTTGAGCTAACTGCCTTAAATGCACTAGAGCTGGAACAGTTTGTTTTTTAAAAAAATATCAGCTAGTGTGCTTAAAAATTGGCTTATATTTACAACTGCTTAGAATTATGGACATCTTGCCCTTTGTAGACCTTTCATATTTATGACTTAGCTGTTTGTTTGTTTGTATATTTATGCATGTTTCTTCTGGCAGGAGGGATACTCACTTAGCATGGCAACATAAGTCATTCTCAATTCTCAGGCCGCCTATTCCCAGGCTCTCTCATTACTCTAGAATCATGTCACGGGCACCATTCCATTGTGACTAAGGCGTCTATAAAACTTTAGTCAATAAGTGTTTAATACAGCGATTGACAAAGGTTTATGGGGTCCTGATTCATAAAGGACTAGAGCTTATGTTATTGAGCACTATTCATGATTTGCATTCTAAATCACCTTACAAATTGATGGCACTTATCTGAAAAGAAAAGTTAAAAAGTTCAGTGTTAAGCAGTGCCTGATTAAGTATCAAACCAAATACAACTATAAAAGTGATTTATGGGATCCAGAACACCTTGTTCTAATTGGAAAAGGGGATATTTATGGCAAATAGCAAAGGGAAGAGTTTACACTTTTAATTTATTTTTAAATGCCACCATTCTTGGCCTTGTAGTAGTATCTTTCTGAAAGAGGTTGGATAGTTTGGGGTTGTTGATGATACATCTAAATATCCATCTATCAATGCTTATTAATTTATGCTTGTGCTTGGACAACCTCAGCAAGATGTTTTTAAATGACTAGAGTTGTTACATGTTAAAGGAAGATAACTTTCCCCATTTCTTTTTTTTATTGCCTGTACACATTGTGCTATCAGCAACATGTCATAAAAAGTAGTGCTTTTTAAATTGCCATCCTACTTATATGGAAAAACAGGTCAGTCATTCTTTTCACAGAAATATTCCTACAATCATGAGTTACATCAAACCAGAAAATTAGAACATTCCTAGGACTTGCATTAATGGAATCATTAATTATGCTTTTACCTTTTTTTTCATGTCTTGGAAATCCAAGATGTGAAATAATCAGCTGAATATCAACTAAGCTTGTGCTGGAATCAATTGTGTGTCATGCCTTCCCAGATGTTAAGTTGGAAAGTTATGAGGATACATGGTTGTTGGCTTTTGAACCTGGTGTTTGGGTGATGAATTATTTTGTATGAATATGTGCCTTCAAGTTGTTGGTTGACTTATGGTGGACCCCACTGAGTTTTCTTAGACAAGTGCTGAGATGGTTTTCCTAATTCCCTACTCATAAATATAGCTAACAGTAGTGGTTCTTAACCTGAGGGTCCCCAGATGTTTTGGCCTTCAACTCCCAGAAATCCTAACTGGTGGTAAACTGTTTGGGATTTCCTGGAATTGTTGGCCAAAACACCTGGGGACCCACAGATTGAGAATCACTATCCTACAGCAGTTGGTATTTGTTAGAGGTCTCCAATTAGAGTACTCACCAAGGGTGATGTTTCTTAGCTCCAAAGGACTGATGGGATATGGTGTCTTTGAAGTGTTTAGACCTACTTCACACAATTTACTAGACAACAAAACATCTATGAATACAAGAGACTATTAAATTACAGCAATCTCCTCAAGAAAGATACAACTTGTATTCATGCAACAAGAGGCTAATTGCCTTGTAGTATGAGTACAAAATTAATCATACTTCCACAGACTTTATTTATTTATTTACTATATAAATATATATAAAAAGTTAAAAGAATATAACATACATAAAATTCCATAAACAATAAAATCAATAAAAGCACAAAACCTCCACATCTCATTACCAAAATCATTATCCGATCGCAATTGTCCAGTCGTTCTGAGGTCAAGAAATTATCTGCTACACCGCATTTGAGAAAGCCTGCTCACAAAGACAGGTTTTGACTTTTTTACAAAATGTTAAGAGGGTGGGGGCCAATCTAATGTCCCTAGGGTGGGAGTTCCACATCCAAGAGCCTGCCACTTTTGAGCCTGCCACTTTTGGACTCTCGCTTGCCGAGGTGTCTCTTAGAAAACTATTTCTAGATTTAAGTCGTAGACATGCTGGCTGATATCCAAACAAGGGATGAGCTGGAGATGTCACTGCCTTGGTCCTTTCACTATTGTCTGCTACTTCCCGGCAGATGTCAGGTGGTGCAATACCGGCTAAGCAGTGTAATTTCTTCAGTGATATAGGGCGCAGACACCCTGTGATAATGCGGCATGTCTCATTAAAAGCCACATCCACTGTTTTAGTGCGGTGAGATGTGTTCCACACTGGGCATGCATACTCAGCAGCAGAGTAGCACAGCGCAAGGGCAGATGTCTTCACTCTGTCTGGTTGTGATCCCCAGGTTGTGCCAGTCAGCTTTCATATGATATTGTTTCTAGTGCCCACTTTTTGCTTGATGTTCAGGCAGTGCTTCTTGTAGGTCAGAGCATGGTCCAGACTGACCCCCAGGTATTTGGGTGTGCTGCAATACTCCAGTGGGATTCCTTCCCAGGTAATCCTCAGAGCTTGTCTGTTCTTGAGGTGAAAGGCACTTGTCTGTGTTTTAGATGGATTAGGGATCAGTTGGTTTTCCCTGTAATAGGCAGTAAGAGCACCTAGTGCTTCGGAGAGCTTCTGTTCAACCATCTCAAAGCTCCCTGCTTGAGCGGTAATGGCACGATCATCAGCATAGCTGAAACTCTCTGTCTCTTCTGGCAGTGGCTGGTCATTTGTGGAAATGTTGAACATTGATGGAGCGAGTACACTCCCCTGAGGCAGGCCATTCTTCTGTTTCCGCCATCTACTTCTCTGGCCCTGGAACTCAACAAAAGAGCTCCTATTTTGTAGCAGGTTTCCTATGAGGCATGTGAGCTGGTAGTCCTTTGTGATATTATACGTTTTTCTCAGGAGGAGGCAGTGGTTGACAGTATCATTCAGCCTTATGACTGACCAGGAGTACCTCTGTCTTGTCTGGATTCAATTTCAATTTGTTCGCCTTCATCCAAACCGTCACAGCAACCAAGCACCGGTTCAGGACCTGGACAGCCTCCTTAGTAGAAGGTGGGAAAGAGTGACAGAGTTGGACGTCATCTGTGTACAGATGACACAGTACCCCGAAACTCCGGATGATCTCCCGCAACAGCTTCATGTAGATGTTAAACAGCATGGGAGACAGTATTGAGCCCTGCAGGACTCCACAAGACAATGGTTGTGGAGTCGAGCAGGTGTCTCCCAACAACACCTTCTGGAAGGACTGGAGTCATGGCAGAACAGTGCCCCCAAGGCCCATTCCTGCAAGACATCCCAGAAGGATACCATGGTTGACGGTATCAAAGGCTGCTGAGAGGTCCAGCAGAACCAACAGGGACACATTCCCCCTGTGTAGCTCCCAGAGAAGATCATCCACTAAGGCGACCAAGACTGTCTCGGTTCCATGTCCCAGCCTAAAACCAGACTGTGCCGGGTAGTGTACAGAAAATCCATGTCTTCCACAAATACCTGGAGTTGAGAGGCCACCACACATTCCAGGACTTTCCACAAAAAGAGGAGATTGGACTTTACCTACTAGACCACTGACAGATATTTTTGTTATTCAGTGGCCCAACTACCTCCCTGTATAGCTTCCTATTTCTCAGGTTGTCTGATATGTGCAGGGATTGTTTGTTTTCTGATCTGAGCAGGAAGGGGAGTGGCCTCAATATCCACAGGGCCCAGACCTGGTAATACTCAGATCTTCCCTTAATATCCGGATCTTACCGAGGATTTAATTAATTTGGAAACCTTGGTTTGTTCCAAATTAATTAAGTTTTACCAGAAGATTTGTCTGGACATCTCCGGTAAAACAGAGACAGATCCCAGGATATGGGACTGTCTGGATAGGCCCCGGATCACACTAAAAAAATGGCCACCCACTCATATAAAGCTATCCACAGCAGGAAAGTCCAACCAACACCGTCTGAGGGAAACTGTTCTCCTGAGGAAGGATAATAAATGGACTGAAGAAGTAAAGCAGAAGCAGAAACAATCTTTTCTGAAGGGATGATTCTGAGCCTTTCCTTCATTACAAAATTTTAAAACCCCCTTTGCCAAGCATAACCTCCATAAAGTGACTAAGAGGAAGTTACAAAGGTAGACATTATCAGTATAGCTATAAAATATGGCCAATAATCTCTCACTGCAGGTCATTTTAGGAGAGGCTTGACAGCTCTTTAAAAACATCACCAAATGCTTTGCTCTCATCTCTGCCCCCTGACTTTGAGGGCCTGGGCCTCAAGAGACCTGGTAACCCCAACCATTGTATGCAATTGATTTTTACAATAAATGAAAGTAGCTTATAGATGCATACAAAAGGGATTTTTGTGAAATTCAGTGCTGTCAGATAAATATTGGAGAAAGGTTCAGTTAATGAAAAAGCAACTAAATGCCATCTTGTAAAAAGCCATAGGAAATTAAACTCAGTCAAGCCAAAATGAACACAAATGCTGCCAGCAGACATTCATCTTGTTATAGTATGTTACATTGAAGCAGGAGATACACCCTTACTCATTGCCACTGCTGCTGTTTTGATGGAGATGTACATTTTTTAAATAATAATTTATTTTACAACAATGTGGTGTCTGTTATCAGGGGAGGGAAAATATGTTTATAATAGAGATGTTATACTTCATAGCTGGACATGTTTTGAAAAAGGCTAGATTTTTAAAAGAGGGTCTCAATTACAACATAAACACTAGTAGTTTACCTACACTCCCAAGTTTTTACTTCTGTTTCTTACACAGTTGCTCGGGCTTAAATGAGAACTGCACTACAGTTCAATACTAGTAGATCTTCCATACAGTTTATAGGAGCTTCCATACGGTTTTAGCACCTATGGAAGGAACGCTAGCAGAAACCAGAATGAATTTGCTACTTCTGTGGTACCAGGTTCACCAGTTGCTCCTTCTATGTGCACAATTCCCAGTCATGAGTATGTAATTTCCCAGCTTAATGGAAAGGATCCTATGAAACCAAGTTTAAGCAGAAAAAGAATTTCAGCAGTTGCCATTATTTATTGCTCATTTTTCTGCATTTAAACTTTTGAATCCTTTAAAATTAAAAAAAATGTTTTTTATGGAACTCAATAGCCCAAAGTTAAACAGCTGTAAGGATTATATTTTCACCTCTCTTTTGAATGAAAATGTGGGTGAATTGAGAAGGAAACTACAGGAGAGACAATTGCAATCTTTTGTGTAGTGCATTCCTTTCCTTTAAGATCTAGTTTGGTTTGCAAGTTGTTTTCTGATTTGCTGATCTCCTAAATTATCGAATGTCAAGTCAATCTGTAAGAAAACCAAATTGTCAAAGGACCAACCTGATGTGTACTATATACAGCCCTGGGTGTATTGGCAGGTTGCTGTGGATCTGGTTGAGTTTTGCTTTCCTTGGTATTGTTTAGTGCATCATCGATTTATGCAGGAGAGTGGAGAGTTGCCATTTTTATTAAGGCACCTATCCTTTGTGAAGAGATCAATTCTGAAGCTTTGAATCTAGGTTTTTGGCAAGCAAAGCTAAATGGGGGAAGCAATTTGGTGTGGGACCAGATGGAGTTCTTCTCAGACCAGAACCCCCAGCCTCCCTTGGATGAAAACACCATAGTCCCTGAGAGGAATCCCTAAGTCAGGGCTGCTCCTAGATCCAGCTAATAAACGGGAAGACTAGCCAGAAAGTGCAAACCTCCAGGCCACTTTGGTCCCACCTGATGGCAAAAGACCCAGAGACCTGCCCCAAGGTCAAGAGATTTTTTCCCTCAACTCCAAAACCGCAGGACACCCAGAAGCAGTTCCAAATTCCCATCCTACACAAACATGCCAGAAGGTGTATCACTGGTTCGTATCTCCTTCCAAAACTGCCATGGAGACCCATTTCAGACACCACTCTGAGCCCATTATCTGATTCGCCACAACATTGTAGGGTAGTTGAAAAAGGGAGGAGAAGGAATTCCTACTTGCAGCAACCAAAACTATTACACTGTGTAAGGAGGTGGGAGGGTGAGTCAATGAAATCAAAAAGGAAAGATGGAGGGCAAGCTCCCCGTTTATGTTGGCACATGATACCAAAACACATTTGTGAGAAATCACATTATATGGGTGAGAATAGTCTTAGACTGACAATCCTGATCTAGGATATATATTTTCTGAAACAAGTCATAACAATGAATGCACAGAATATGAATTTATAAGATTTTAGATTACCGACCATGTTATCACAGCTTTAGTTCTGAGTGGTTTTCAATATTTTGGAAATATGTTAACAGTCATGACCCAGGTACAAAGTGTAGTATGTGCTTAAAGTAAATAATACAACCTATACCTGGAACTTGTTCTCATCTACAGTTTTGGTTTATCGGCTTCTCTGATAAAAAAGAGTTCTTTTTCACAAACATAGGTAATTCTCGTTCCATGAGTTGATACAGCATTTTATCCAATCTCTTCTAAGAAAGGTATCTGAAGATATTGACAAAAACTTTGTTAAAGCAATTTGGCAAGATCAAAGCAAAGGAAGTATCTGTTCAGAGTCTCTATTTTATATCTCCCCCAGGGTATGGGAACTGGCATTACCTAATCTCCAGTTATTTTACTGAGCTGCCAGAGTCAATTTTATGTCCTTCTGGACCATGAATAATGCTTGCAGTGTTTGACTTTCCTTAGAAGTTGCTGGCTGTTTGGAAGCTCTGTTGCAATTTTTCTTTGTGCTGCAGCAGGTCAAATCTCTGCTAGATGAAGACAGTTTCATTTGCCACTTTCTAAGGGCCTGTCCATACAAGTCCAAACCCTATACTCACCAGGAATGTGTCAACTGGTTTAAACTGACTTTGTCTCACTTTTGACAAAGCTGAGAGATACTCTGGAGTTTGCTGAAAACACTAGTATCCCCTGTCCAGATTGGAAACTGGTTCATCACTAGTGAGCTTAGTGCAAGTAAAAGGAGATGAGTTGTGTCCATGTCTCCACAGAGGCACTGACAACAGATGAATCTCCATGAACATGCTGAATGGCACATCACATCCCACATATTTTGAAACTTTAACTATTCAAAGATGGTTCAGTTGGATACCTCACAACACTGGTCAAACACAATTCCAGAAAACAGAAGAAACTCGCTGCCTTAATGAGATCATCTTTAGAAATTTTCTTTTATGTCCCAGCAACTCCAGAAATATATTTCAGAATAAGACTGTAACTTCCTTTCATGGCAGGTCTTCTTTGCTTCTTCGTTGATGATAATCTGAAATCTCAAAAAAGGCTTACTGTTTAGGATGACATTTTAGTATGTAATTCTTGTGACTACCAAGAATATTTTGATATCAACATGAATCTTTTGTATTACTATGTGTCGTGTTTATTTGTATTTTGAGTATTTTGTCTGCAGTTATATCTTTTCCTGTTTTATGTTTTTATGTTTAATGGCCTCTGGAATAAATTCAGTTAAAATTTTGTTTGTTTTTAAGAAATATGTAACATATATGATTTCTGTTGTTAGTCATCTTTGATCCCCAGGAGCAAAGGTGGGTTATTATTTAATTTAAAATTAATGAGAATGGAATAATAGAATTTGAAAGGTCAACCCCAAAGCAAATAAAGTCCTAAAACAATTAATACAATTAGGTGGTATTCTACAGAATTAAATTCAACTTTGGTGCACAATTGGTTAAAAAGTAGACAGATTTAATTTATAGAGACTCCACGAGGAGCTCCTTGAACTTGTGCAAAGCACTCTTGCAAATGTTTGGATCGAGCAAAAAGCTGTGATTAGTAAAGGTACCTGATACTCTTTAGCAAGTAGAACCCTGTTTGAAGTTTCTGTTCCAAATGTACCCATTATATGGAAATAGTCTAAATATGTGTATCACCTGACATCAGTTTTCCCTTCATCATTTTGGATGAGGTTTTCTAAACTAATTTAACACTTGCCACAATTTTTATTCTTTCTAGCTCGTGTATGTCTTACTCTTCACTCTTAGTGTTTGCATCTTCACATTATAATATCATGGCTGTCTGAGTCTTTCTGAGGGCCCGTCCAGACAGGCCCAAAAACCAGGACCTGTCTTGCTTTTGACTGGAGGCATCCAAATGTCATCTTTGGTAAAAATGAATCAATTCAGAAAAAAAACAAGGTTTCCCACCATGGTTTACCAATGGCTATTCTGCCAAAGGCAGATGACAGTTTGGTTGTTGGACTGCAACTTCACTCAGCCATAGCTGATTGCCAATAGCAGACTGTGAAGGAAAGTGTAATTGATAGCTGGAAGGCCCAAGGTGCCTGGTGCCTACTCCTGTTGTAGACTGAGCTTGTGAGGTCAAGAGAGCAACTTGGATACTTAGTGTGTGTGAGAGTTGGTTCACATATCATTGAGTGTTGGGAAATAGCAGCATTTACTCATAGCTTTAGTCTACGCCACTATGTTTTTAAAAAAAATAATTTTAGTTGCCTAATTTTTATGGTTCCTCCTAATAGATATTACCAGAGTAACAAGACCCAGCCAAGGGAAGTAACTCTGGTAGCCCATAATTGATCCCCTGAGTCTCCAGATCACTATCTAGGCTTTGAAAAAAATATTTCTTACTAGAATGTTTATTCACTGGCATAATTTTTCTTTTAACTGAGAAGTGACCCATGATTTGGGAGTAGTTACCATGTTAACAAATCAGAAGCAATTAAGTTTTATTGTCAAGTGGTTAATTATGTGCTTGTTGCCTTCTGGGATTACTCATGCAGACTGGTATACTGAATATGGATTGATCAATCATACTTAAAAACAAAATCCTTCCTTAATAGTTTATCGGCTTACAACTAGGCGGAAACAGCTGACACGCACACACAACCACACTCACAAAGTAGATTCCTGCCAGTGCTTAATTTATCAAAAGACAGGTGGGGAATAAGCCTTTCTAGAAGCTATGCCTCCTTGCGTGAAAAGCTTGCCCCAGAATCCCAAAAGTATCTACTGTGTTCAGGCAGAATTTATGGTGGTAATGTTAAACATGTATAAATAAAATATACAAATTAGGTAAGGCACCTTTCCTTGCAAGTCCCTAAGTGCTTAAGAAGGCCTATTATTCTTATATATCTTATTAAATGTATACCTTTTCTCTTTCTGGCTATTTAACTGTGATTAGGAAGTAGATAT
This sequence comes from Anolis sagrei, assembly GCF_037176765.1. Taxonomy (NCBI): domain Eukaryota; kingdom Metazoa; phylum Chordata; class Lepidosauria; order Squamata; family Anolidae; genus Anolis; species Anolis sagrei. The sequence goes on from NC_090024.1 coordinate 73,723,462, forward strand.
GTAATCTGAGGTTGTAGGGTACACCTTTTATATAACTTTATATAACTTAATATCAATAATTGTGAGAGAAGGTGTGTTTCTGTCCCTGCCAAAAACATTCCAAAAGCATGAAACGTAGATAACACCTCAAATTCATCATGCAGACTCTGTCACACTGCTTTACAACTTTTTAAATGCTCTGACTTGATACTTCTAAAAGAAATATATAATAGAAATTATAAAATGATTATCAAAGTTGTCCATGGGTCCATCATCATTTCTGTAGTAGCTTGAGAAGCTGAGTTTGGGCTACAATAGAAAACATAAAGTGGAATAGAAATTTATGATTTCTGCCATTTCAACTCTTGCCAGAAACAGGAATGGAATTTCATTTCCAGGTGCCTTATCTAAAGATGTATATAGATATATTGTAGCCAGTTCAGAGAAGGGACAAGAAGGAGCCTCCTTGTGGAGAGAAAAAGTGGGGTATAAATAAACTTAATAATAATAACATATGCATTTGTGCTGTATTGTTACAAATACATCTATAATATAAAGAACAAAACATATGAGGAAAGATTGAAGGAGTTGGGCAAGTTCAACTTGATGAATAGATGACAGTCTTTAACTAGATTTGTTCTCTACTACTCCAAATGATAGGATTAGGTGCAATGGTTTGAAGTTGCAGAAGCAGGCATGTAGCCAGGGGGAGGCTTGGGGGCTTCAGCCCCCCCCCCTGAAATTCTCATGGTGGTCTGTGAAAAGGCCTTACTGGTACATTATTTAAACTGTTATGTTTATTCATATCATGATCTGATCACCATGCTCAATATATCTCATATGCATGGGGGTATTGGGGTAACGATATGAAAAGTTTGCTAGGGTAGACCCTCTTTCACTCAGACTCAGCCCCCCCCCCCGAATCAAACAACCCCCCCCAATCAAAATCCTGGCTACGGGCCAGTGCAGAAGGGTTGATTTCAACTGAATGTTAGAAGCCGCTTCCTGACAATAGAAGCAGTTTGGCAATGGAAATAATTATTTAGAGTGGAGGTGGGATCTCTTTCTCTGGAAGTCTTTTAAAAAGACGATAGGTTGCTACCTGCTGAGACTGTTCTAGTTGGAGTTCTTGTAATGAGCAGTGAGTTGGGCTAAAAGCCAATGGACCCCCTTCCGACTATATGATTCTAAAAAAGTGACACATTGCATCATGCTTGTTCCCTCTATGTTTACATAGAATTAAGAATGATTTAATGAATATTGGAGAAACTGTAATATGTTAGTACACTGGTTTATATGTAGGTTTGTTGTACCCATTCAATTCCAATTTGGATGGAAGTTTAATTATGAAAAAAAATGAAAACACCTGTTCCTAGAGGTCCTAGGAATAATGATTTCACTATGGCTAAATTGGCACAATGCATCCAAATGTGGAAAATACATTGGAAGTGATTTCAATATAAGATCACAGCAGCATGATTGTTATATGCACAAAGATGGAAGAATTCAATATTACTTACTACTGAGGAATGGTTGTTGAAATTTACTAACTTAGCTGAAATGGATAAATTTTATTTGCTTTAATTAGAAAAAAAATGTTGGTGACATTTCTAAAAGATAGGAAGCTCTTAACTGACATTTTATTGGAAAAAAGAAAATGACCTTTCGGTTTTTGTTTTGACAGTAAGTTTTGATCATCGGAAGACTTGTAAGGTGTAGTTTTAAAAAAGAAGTATGAATATAGCATGTGTAAATATTAGGCCTGGCTAACAACGGAAAAATTTGTTTCTAAAATCGATTCTTTTTTGGGGTTTTTTGCGTTTCGATATTTAAAAGAATTCCGATTTTTTTTAAAAAAAGTTCGATATTTACGAAATTTCGTAAATGGTAAAAAAATTACAAAACAATAATGAAACAATAATGAAACAATAACGAATCGATTCGTTAATGGCGGACGCGACCGCGCAATATGCTAAAAAACCTCCAAATGGGACAGGGGGAACTTCTGAAGCTTCCCTCTCCCTCTGTTGTTGACTGTTGGTGTGATATTATAATTTTTTTTCACTAATTAAACAAAAAACAACTATAAAACTTGCTCCAGACATGCGGAAATAATAATGAAACGACCTCAAACCAATAACGAAACGAATACATAACGAAATACGAAGCATTTACGAAATGAATTGAAAAATTCGTTTCGTTTTTAAGCTGCTCCAGAATGGTTCGTTATCGCTTCGTTAACAAAAAAATAACGAATTTTTAACGAATTACAAATTAACGAAACGAAACCGCCCAGCCCTAGTAAATATAACTACTGAAAAGAAAATCAGGAGTTACTGTGTTCTTTTCTATATTTCATTTCTTATATTCCAATGATTCGGGGGGGGGGGGAGGGGGCTGACTCTGAGTAAAAGAGGGTCTACCATAGCAAACCTTTTGTATAGTTACTCCAATACCCCCATGCATATGAGATATATTGAGCATGGTGATCAGATCATGATATGAATAAACATAACAGTTGAAATAATGTACCAGTAAGGCCTTTTCGCAGACCACCATGAGAATTTCGGCTACATGCTTGATTTCAGTGTTTCAACTCTATTGTATTCAAGGGCTCAGTTAAACCACCGGAGACTCTTATGCCAGTGAGGCAGTTAATCTAGTATCCAGGACCTTGAATTTTCCTTTAAAACTCAGACTAGAGTAGATGCATCACTGATATGAAAGCCATCACCCACCACCACTCCAATGTAATTACTGTTGTAAGTAAAAAGGCATAAAAAGGGGGAATCTTATATTATGCTTGCCCTTTGTGTTTACCCCTCCAAAACTTTATTTGGTCTGTGTACACTTAGGCCCTCTGGGGGGTGGGGGAAACTGCTCCAGCCTGCAAGAACCTGATTGGCAACTGTCACCCAGAGGACCATTTAATCAGTTGTCCCAAGATGGTGGAATGACCTGCCAGAAGCAGGCTACCCAGGCAATTTTGAGTTGTGAATTGTAATCTGCATTTCATCAGTGGTTTTCAATTTATATTATAACTCTGTGTATCTTGTTGTATGTCTTTTATTAGTGTTTTATCTAATTTGAATGTTGTATCCTGTCTCGAGCTGCAGGGAGACATAGGTAATAAATCTGTTGTTGTTGTTGTTGCCGTAGAGGTCACTTCCCCTTTATTTCAAGGAGTTAGTCTTTTCATCAAAGGATTCTTATTTAGGATCTTATCAGACACAGGGAGAGGAGTGTCTTCTCCCTGCTGCTGGAACGGAGTCCCACGGAACTCATCACATTTTCAGCAGGACTCCATAGGGCTCCATTGAGGCAGTGGAGAGAAATGGAGCCCAGAGAAGTTGGGTGTTTCCCAACTCCTCATTGAAACGGGAAGAGAAGGCAAAGAGGAGATGGGGAAAGGCAGGGAAACAATGTGGGAAGGAAGAAGATGGACTCCAATGGGAGGGAACAGAGCCTGACCATTCCCTCTGCTGTCCCATGCTTTACCCCCCTGTCCCCTGCCTGTCTGATAAGGTCTCTACATCCACACATGAGAACCAAATTTTAGGAGCTCTTCTACCAAGCCTATGGTCAACTTCTTTTGCATATTTCCTTTCTTAGGACATAATAACTTTACCTTTTGTTCTATTCTAGGGCGCTTCCTAGAATGGAGACCAGAGAACAATGGAGTCATCGAGTGTTTTCATGGTTTAAAATGGTGCCAGCATGGGAGGAAGCTAACTGATAACGTTTTGCCTCGTGTGATGGGAAAAGTGGCAGTGGGGCAGTGCAGGGTGCAGAGTAATGGTTTCCCTCACTGCCCCACCTATTTGCTACACTGTCGTTCACATTTGGATCTCAATGTGATGAGGATCTTTTTCTAAGATGGATTTCCTGAGATGAGTAATTCCAGAGTAATTTCTCCTATTTCTACCACAAACTGCTACATTCTGCTTAATATAGATATTAGAGCTGCGTAAAATTTCATTTGCGCTTCGTTTGTTATATCTATTTTGTAAGATTCGTACAGATGACTTGAAATTAAGAAATGGGAGGGGTGCCCACACAAAAAACTTAAGATTCAAAACACTGATCTAAGACTTTCAGAAGAGTTATCTAAGTCTCATAAATGTCTCCAGGTCTCTGTTGCTGGTGTCATTTCTCCCTCTCAAAAGGGCTGGGTTTGGTTCTCCCAAAGGGTCCCAGGAGTATGGTGAGGCCAGAGTGGAGGGAGAAGTCCTGCTCTTTCCCCAAAGGGGGTGGCTAAGGTGGCTCAGAGGGGGTTGGAGGGAAGGCAGGATGCTTGGCTGGATGGACAGGCAAGGAGGAAGCCCCTCTGGCACATAGCCAGCCCAGAGAGAGACAGGCATAGACCACACTCACATCGAGGCTTTAATACAGGAAGTGAGCAGAATTCTGGAAAATGTAGTTTAGGGTGGGACCTTTTGAAATCTCTACCACAAGTGTCCTTGACTTTTCAAACTACATTTCCCAGAATTCTGCTTACCACCTTGTGCCGCCTTATTCTCCTCCTCCCTGAACATTTTGGTGGGGGGTGGAAAACCCGTGTTCATTTTCTAAAGGGATTTGATTGTTGGGAGTAGAATCAACCCTGTGAGGCAGGCAAAGCTGAGAGGCAGTAACTCCAAAATTTACGTAGTTATGATATAGATCCCTTACCATATTTTAGAAACACTTTAGAAATTATGCACCCCCCCCCCAAATTTAGTATTGATTTTTTTTCACACAGGCCTAATATATACCAAATATTTCTACAATGATAAAGAACAGCTGAGCAAGATGCAAGTTTTCCCATTTTTCAAGCTACACCATAGGTCAAGCTACGACATATTCAAAATCCTAAAACGAGGATTTAGTTTTATGTCCAAATATGTGTTTGAGTGTGCGGGGAAGGGGGGGGATACAGGGATCTTCGATATTCAATAGTTGTCTGGAAGTGGGCATTTCAGTAAGTTGTGATCGCTCCAGCTGTTTGAGATTCCTCTTCCACACAGCTATTAACACCAGAGGAACTATATCCCCTCATTCATGTGGCTACATGAAAATGGACTGCTGTTCCTGACCTTTTACATTTGCATACAGTGAAGTACATAAAAAAATAAATAATGAGTTACCGTGCACCATGTAATGGGTGAATAACAGGAGAGATATAGAGAGAGAAAGAGAGAGAGATGGAAAAGATAACAATTTGTTAGTACAATTCTATGATTCCACTAAATATACAACAGACAACACGCTTAGGGGGATTTAAGCAAATTTGTGCACACTGTTGTTCTCCCAACTTACCAATTACATTCGGGCCATTTTTCCCATTGGGAAAACATTTTATATTTATGATTCCTCCTCTCCCACCAATTGCTCCAGTGTTGAGTTGGGGAAAGTGTAGAGGTTTTGTGGTTATTCAGTGGAGCACAAATTGCCGTTCATACAGATGCACTGGCATGATTTTTGATTTGCAGGCTGCCACTGCCATTAATAACCTTCTAGGCTGTCAGGCTGTCATTCCTTGTTGCCGCAACAATTTGTTTCAAATATAGGGGCTGATTCATGAAGAATAATAAAAAAATGTTCTATTTTATAGAAACCTCCAATATTTAGGCTCCAAATGATAAAAAGCATGCATATATTTTTTATCTTAATGAGCATTATTATTAAACCCCAATCTCATTGTCACATTTAAAGGTAGGTTAAAAGTGAATAAAACAAACAGTTTGGAGCAACATTGTGGAACTGTGTTCTGCTAGCAAATGTCCCAATTACCTTTTTTTTAAAGGTTGATGGAGCTAGTGACATGATAGAACTGCTTTTATGTACCATGTTCCAAATAGTGTATGTTGGTACAGGAAAATAAATAGTGATGAGAAATCACATGTAAATGTAATTTTGAAACACCCTTCTCATTGTTCCTGAAAGAGTTTCTTCTACATCCCTCCTCTATTGGCTTTTAGACTGCTGTTTCTGACCATCCAATAGCATCTATATTATTTTATTTGACTCATAAGTGCCCCAGTGTATCTGAAATATGAGGTATGCCGGTGAATTTCAGACTTGGTAATATCTTCAATGCATAGAAATAGATTGTTAATAATTACCAGTCCTTAGGGCAGGGTTTCTCAACCTGGTGATCGGGACCCCTGGGGGGTTGCAAGGAAGGTGTCAGAGGGGTTACCAAAGACCACAATATTTTCTGTTGGTCATGGGGGATCTGTGTGGGAAGTTTGGCCCAACTCTATCGTTGGTGAGGTTCAGAATGCTCTTTGATTGTAGGTGAACTATAAATCTCAGCAACTACAACTTCCAAATGTCAAGGTCTATTTCCCCCAAACTCCACTGGTGTTCACATTTGGGCATATTCAGTATTCATGCCACGTTTGGTCCAGATTCATCATTGTTTGAGTCCAAAGTGCTCTCTGGATGTAGGTGAACTACAATTTAGTATTTTCAGTTGGTCGTAGGAGTTCTGTGTGCCAAGTTTGGTTCAATTCCATTGTTGGTGGAATTCAGAATGCTCTTTGATTGTAGGTGAACTACAAATCCCAGCAACCCCAACACCCAAATGACAAGATCTATTCTCCCCCCCAACCCCGCCAATATTCAAATTTGGGCGTATCAAGTATTTGTGCCAAATTTAGTCCAGTGAATGAAAATCCATCCTGCATGTCAGATATTTACATTACAATTCAGAACAGTAGCAAAATTACAGTTATGAAGTAGCAACAAAAATAATTTTATGGTTGGGGGTCACCACAACATGAGAAACTGCATTAAGGGGTCACGGCATTAGGAAGGTTGAGAAACACTGCTTTAAGGACACTTGTCAAAAATCGAGTGCATTTCCTGAAACCCGTTTTTAACTCCCTAAATTCCTAAGGGTCAATGAGAGATCCAGTTGGATTTCATCTTAAATAACCATTCACATTTTTTTCTTTGCACTTTCTTCAAGCTTATACATGCAAACATTTCAGCAGAATTGCATAAATCCATTTGTCTTTCTTTCAATAAGACCAAATATGGCATGTAATTTAAGTAACAACTAGGAGGAAAGCATATGTAGGTTAGAAAATAGTCATGTATAAAAGTCATGTATAGTGTTGTTTTCTGTGGAATGCAGGTTTAAACTTTTGGATGCTTTTCCCTATTCAACGTTCACAACCATCCACCACACCTGTCAATTCCACATGTTTTCCCAGCATTTAATTAATAGAATACAATAGCACCAGGCTTTCCCCCTCTCCCCCTTTCTTCTCTCCCCCTTTCTCCTTTCCCTTGCTTTTGCTATCCCTTTTTAATTTGATCTCCATGGCATTATAGAAACCTAAAGATTCCAGTAGGCACATGCCCTCCTCCCTTTTTCTTGTCAGAGGAAATGTATATTCATTTTAGACTTACAGAGGCAATTATAGGAACCACCACTTGCCTATAGGAGTTAATCAAAGTGCTAACCTACACATTCTCCGCGTCCAATGAGATCTATCATTTACTTCTGGCAATTGAGCAGCAGCATCTTCACATTTATAACAATGGAAAGTTTTAACTAATCTATACTATTAGAAAGTCTCCATATTTCCATCTCATACAGAAAAGGATCAACATAGGAACTTCCCAAGTTGTTGGTTTTACATCACACTGTTATGCTGAGAGTGTTACTAAACACAATAGCATGGGGAGGAGTGGGTAATGGTTGTCTGCTAAATGCTTCTCAGTTTGGATTCTGTCTGTATGGCATTCATGGCATTTAATCTGCTATGCTGGATATTTGTCTAGGAAAAGCAGCACATAAATTGTGAATCCAAGTTATTTGTTAGATCAGTTGCCCAAACACCACCAAACGCAGCACCCAGACACGCATCAAGGAACATGAAAGGCACTGCAAACTACTCCAACCAGAGAAATCAGCCATAGCAGAGCACCTGATGAACCAACCTGGACACAGCATATTATTTGAGAACACAGAAGTGCTGGACCACTCTCACAACCACCATGTCAGACTACACAGAGAAGCCATTGAAATCCACAAGCATGTGGACAATTTCAACAGAAAGGAGGAAACCATGAAGATGAACAAAATCTGGCTACCAGTATTAAAAAAAACTCAAAAATTACAACAGCAAAACAACAGAGAGTAAACAATCAGGCACATCAATTCACTATCAACAAGAGATTCCCCCCAGGCACTTCCAGGCCATTGAATGCAAATCAATGTGATCAGCTGAAACATTACCCTGGTCATTCCACAGATATATAAACCCATTTTTCTACTTCCAACAGACCTCACTACCTCTGAGGATACTTGCCATAGATGCAGGCGAAACGTCAGGAGAAAAATTGCCTCCAGAACATGGCCATACAGCCCGGAAAAACCTACAACAACCCAGTGATCCCGGCCATGAAAGCCTTCAACAATACAATAATAATAATAATTTATTTATATTCTACTCTATCTCCCCAAAGACTACCTCATTGAGAAGTAGGATTTTCTTTCTAATAGCCATGACTTGGTACTCTTAAAATATAAATATTGCTATCTCTGAAATTTCTGTTGAGCAGCTCATTTCTGAATCTCAGTCTTGATGAACTTCTTTAGAGTTCCAAGTCTCTTACTTCACAAGTACAGGATATACATACAAGTGGGGAATGCCATAGCAATGGAAGGAGAAACTGACTAGCCTTTCTTGACTTTGTTTGATGCTTTTACTTGAGGCCATAACAAGTTTATAGTGTCCATAATTTCCCACCACATTTGTGGAAAAGGCAACATAAAAGATAAAGTTGAAATTGTGTTTTATCACATCATTATAGTTTAACATGTAAATGTTTTAAGAGAAACCATGTGCAAAAATTCTGAATGTTGATTTGAAGGCCAGCATTTGAATCAGTGCCATAAAGTTTGTAACTTGAAAGAACAGAACAGCTCTGAGGCTTTATTAGATCCCTTATAAAGAAGCATAAAAGCCACCCACGCGAAGAAATGTTCATGGCTGTGCTGTTATCCCAACCTTATTATTACATCTCAGATATCTCTTTAAGGCTTCTGGCCAGGTTTTGATGTTGGCATTCAGGATATTTTAATTAAATGGGCATCCCAAAGGAGAATTTTCATTGGGTGTGACATGAATCCAGAAGGATTCCACTGTTACATTCCTCTGGCTGCAAGAAGATCAGGGTTAGTTAACACAATTTCCTGTCCATGTTGAGCCTATCATATGGAGAATGCATTTATGTTCTGCCACTACCTTGTTCCAATTAAGAAGGTGACTTCAATTTTATTGAGGCCCTCTTGATGTATCACAGATACTTTTGTCTTTAAAATAGATAATACTAGTTAATTGTCAATTATGCATTTTTAATTGCTTGCTCTTTGTTGTTTCTTTAAAATTGGAAAGATTGTGGCAAACTCACATTGTCCTACATGTGAATAGTTCAATGTAAACAGCAGATTACATTCAAATAGAATCAATGAATGTATAAAAAGACACATTTTCCTGAACTGCTGATATGATGGATGGAAATTTCTATACCTTGGAAAAGTTAAAAAGTTCTAAACATACTGCTTGGCAATTTTTGAACTTTATTGGTGTTTATCTTGCTCACATGTATAAAAAAGTAATGTGTTTATGTTGGGACTAAGGGACCATTGAGAGAGCATTGCTGTTGTGTGCCTCAACAAGAGGGTTCTGGTTAATTAAACCTCTAACATGAACCTATCATTTAGTTTTGTTGTAAGAAGGTTGGGCATTTCTTTCAGCATATGAGGGAATGTAATTTGCCCAAGGACATCCAGTGGGTTTCCACTGTGCAGGGATCTGCACCCTGGTTTCCAGAGCCATCTCCATTATCCAAATCATTACATCCTGCTGCCTCTTAATCCAGAGCATATACACCTTCCCAAAATGTGTGCCTTCAGCATGGAGTTCTGAAGTGCCAGCTGAAAAAATTCTAAGACTATATTTACAGCACATCTATGGCATTTGAAAGCAACTTCCACTCTTGTGGCCCTAACACATGGGATTCTACATTTTTTTACTTTGGTGACACACTTCAAGATCTCTAGTGCTGAGCTGCAAACTGCATAATCATAGCTCTCTAGCAGGGAATTTGAAATATTTCACCACATTCCATGACTCTGTAGCCTGTAGTCATGATAGAATGCTGTAATTGTATAGTGAAGATATATTCGAGATTCTCTGATTTGGGGCAACCTCTAAGCCCTTTTGGAGTAATATTCTAGACTCTCATTGCAGAAATTTGAGTAAATGTGGGTTTGGAAAATGACTTTTACACGGTTGATGTCCTCATCCAATTTTCTGCTTCTTTCTCACTGATATTGAGCAATATAGGACAGTTCATGAATAGCGGGATCCGGAATGTGGAAACTGAGTCCAGACTTAGTGAAACTGAAAGTTAAAACCCAATGTTCCCAATCAAAAAAGTCTCAAGAGTTGAAGCAGGAGCCACTGAGTCAATTTATTCAATCCGGCCAGAAAGCATGACAGCCAGCTGTAAGACACTCAAAGAAGCTGACATACATGGTACAAATCAAATCATATAAATTTTATATAGTTCAGTCATTTGTTTTTTGCACACCCAGCTGTGGCTGGATTTGCGCTCAGGACTTTGGGGCCGCATGGTAACTGGGGCAGGCTGTGAAAGTAAAGAGAAAAGCAAAAAAGGAGACAATAAAGGATACAGTGCAGCAAATATGAGGGTAAAGGGACAAAAGGTGCTATTTTGTAACTAATAAATAGGGTTTGGAGACAATGTAGTCTCTGGAGCTAGCGGCTGCTGTGCGTCTTCCTCCAGCAAGCCATCAGGACTTTGGGCTTCCAGTCAGTGAGGTTTAGATCTCCCACCATGGTCCAAATGAAGATTTTGCTGGTGGTGGTGGTGGTGGGGAGTTTTGGCTCGACATCATCATCATAATGTCCCTAGGGTAAATTTGCAAATGTTAAGCCAGTCCAATAATAACTACACTTACTATTGGAGATACCGTATATACTTGAGTAAAAGCTGACCTGAATATAAGCCGAGGCACCTAATTTTACCACAAAAACTGGGAAAACTTATTGACTCGAGTATAAGCCAAGGGTGGGAAATGCAGCTGCTACTGGTAAATTTCAGAAATAAAAATGGTCTCTGCTTCTCCCCCCCCCCCTTCCTTCCTGTGTGCTTGCTTTGCTTTCTCTTTTGATGTCCTGGTCCTGGTCTTGGTCAACATCTTTATTAATGACTTAGATGAAGGGTTAGAAGGCATGATCATCAAGTTTGCAGAGGACACCAAATTGGAAGGGATAGCCAATGCTCCAGACGAAAGAAGCAGAATTCAAAATGATCTTCACAGATGAGAGAGATGGGCCAAAACTAACAAAATGAAGTTCAATGGGGCAGATACATGATACTCCACTTAGGCAGAAAAAAAGGAAACGCAAAGATACAGGAGAGGGAGAGGGAGAGGGAGAGGGAGAGGGAGAGGGAGAGGGAGAGGGAGAGGGAGAGGGAGAGGGAGAGGGAGAGGGAGAGGGAGAGGGAGAGGGAGAGGGAGAGGGAGAGGGAGAGGGAGAGGGAGAGGGAGAGGGAGAGGGAGAGGGAGAGGGAGAGGGAGAGGGAGAGGGAGAGGGAGAGGGAAGGAAGGGGCAAACACCAGGCATGGACAATTCCTGGCTTGACAGCAGAATCTGTGAAGAGGATCTTGGAGTCCTTATTGTGGGGAAGGGGAACATGAGCCAACAATGTGACGTGGCACCTTAAAAAACCAATGGGTTTTTGACCTGCATAAACAGGAGTCTAGTATCTAGATCCAGGGAAGTCATGCTACCCCTCTTTTCTATTTTGCATTGGTCAAACCACATCTGGAATCACACTGTGTCCAATTCTGGGCACCACAATTGAAAGGAGATGTTGATTCTAAACTAAAACTGTCAAAGGTCTAGAGAACAAGCCCAATGAGGAGTGGCTTAAAGGGCTGGGCATATTTAGCCTGCAGAACAGAAGGCTGAGGGGAAACATGATGAGGGCCATGGAGCAAGATGTGAGGGAAAGTCATAAGGAAGAGGGAGCAGGCTTGTTTTCTGCTGCCCTGGAGACTAGGACACAATGTAACAATGACTTCAAACTACAGGAAAGAAAGGAGATTCCACCTGAACATTAGGAAGAACTTCCTGGCTGTAAGGAGAGTGTGGTGGAGGCTCCTTCTTTGGAGGCTTTGAAACAGAGGCTGGATTGACATCTGTTGGGTGATTTGAATGTGCTTTTCCTGCTTCTTGACATGGTTTTCCTGTATTAAAGCTGAAGGAAGTTGGACTGGATGACCCTTGAGGTCCCTCCCAACTCTTACTATTATTGAGGCTGGATTGCCACTTATTGGGGCTTTTATTGTGGTTTTTATATTAATAATAATAATTCGTTTAAAAAAATAATTCCCAGCAAAGACCCCAGCAAAGCTTTGCAAGGGAGGGAGGGAGGGAGGGGAGAGGGGGGGAGAGAAGAAGGAATGGGCAAACTTGGGCCCTCCAGGTGTTTTGGGAATTGTGGGAGTTGAAGATCCCTGCAAAGCTTTGCAAGGGGGAGAGGGAGAGGGAGAGGGAGAGGGAGAGGGAGAGGGAGAGGGAGAGGGAGAGGGAGAGGGAGAGGGAGAGGGAGAGGGAGAGGGAGAGGGAGAGGGAGAGGGAGAGGGAGAGGGAGAGGGAGAGGGAGAGGGAGAGGGAGAGGGAAGGAAGGGGCAAACACCAGGCATGGACAAACCTGGGCTCTCCAGGTGTTTTGGGAATTGTGGGAGTTGAGGTCCAAAACACCTGGAGGGCCAAAGTTTGCCCATGCCTGCTATAACAGCCTGCCTTGCAAGAATACCCCGCACCCAACATTTCCTGGCAGAGGGGTGTGCAGCTGGCTGCCTCCCTCTCTTCTCATTGGCGGCATTGGGGCAGATAGGTATTTGTGGCTTGGCTGCAGGGCGAGCAGAAGTCCGCTGCAGCAGCATAGGCATTGAATGGAGCAAGAAGGGAAGGAAGAAGAGGGGGGATGGGGCTTCTCACAGGCCTGGTTAACCCTTTTGGGATCCTACAAATGACTGGTGGACAAGAAGGGATGAAGGTGGGCACAATCCCTTCAACTGGCATATTATTATTATTATTATTATTATTATTATTATTATTACACTTCTTCTTAAGGTCCATCTCCAAGAAGGAATGTAGTTGGGCAAAATTTCTTTAACTGCCCTGGTTGTTATTATTATCTCATTATTATTATTATTATTATTATTATTATTATTATTGTTATTCCTCTTGGGCTCCATCTCCCAGAAGAAATGCAGTTATCTAAATTTCTCTGCTTATTTAGGGCTCCACACATAAACTAAAATATTAAAAAAGGAAACTATATGTGAGATGCAAATCAACTGCACAAAACAGGCAAAGGGGAGGTAAGTTTGTGTAGCTTCCTGGGTCCAGGAAGGTATGAGGCAGTGTAAGGAAGGAGGCTGGGGGCTGAAGAAAGGAAGCCCCATCTCCTTCCTTGCGCTGTCTCGTTCCTTCCTGGGCCTCCTCCTCCTCCCTCCTTGCTCCATTAAGCGAGACAGTCACTTCACTGGGCTGAAGAATGGAGACCCAGGGAAGAAGGCCTACGGTGCCCCACACTCTGTTGGGCCCCGACTGGACCCAGGAAGGAAGGAGGTAGCTAAGAAAGGAGGCTGGAGGTGGTCTTGCAGGAAGCGGCGGCAGCAGCATGTGCACTCGCCAGCTGCTTCACTGGGTTGGAGGCTGAAGACAGAGGCCCAAGGCTTGCGTGTTCTGCTGCTCATCCTCCCCCTTCTCTGGTTCCAAGGCCAGCCAGCTGAAGAGCCTTGCTTGTGGGCTCCGCTGCCGCCACCACTCGTTCTCCTTCTCCAGCCCGCTCTATGGAGACAAAGGCCAGCCAGCTTCGCCTCCAGGCTTCGCTGCCCTGCTTGACTCAAATATATGACGAGGGAAACTTTTTCAGCTTCCCAAAGGGATGAAAAACCCAGCTTATATTCGGGTATATACGGTAATTGTAAAAAAAAAGAGGTGGGAATCATTCGGTTCTCCAGATGTGGTCCTAACAACATAGAATCATATCTATCAGGCACAATGCCCTTCCCAATGAAGGATCTCCAGCAGGTAACTTCTGGAGGCCATAGGATTCCTATCCCGACTCCGAAAAGCAAAAGCTTTGTTGATTGGAAATTTTGTTTGGAAACCCTTCAATGATATCTGACCATCCCATGTAAGATCAAACGTAAACATTGTGTCCTCCTCAACTGCAAATCTCTAGCCCTAATTAGGGGATTTCATATTTTACATATAAAGTAAAATGCCAGGACATCTCTCTTGAAATGTATTAGCTTTCCTACTTAAAGGTGAAGCCGGCTGTAGCCCTTATGAAAATCATAGCTCTAAACTTCAGATGATTATCTGTAATCAATAGCTAGAGCATCATGATAATAAAATGGCAATACTGACATCATTACACTAATGCTTAAACAATCCAACCTTATTCGGAGTTAGTAATATCCATGTTTAATAGGCATAAATATTGATGTTTTAATGAAGGTGGGTCAAATCTTTTCACATGTTAAAGGCAATTATTCAACAGTTACATATTTAATACAAAGCAATTGAAAGATGGTATTATGTCCTCAGATCATTGTCAGAAAGTCAATCACCTCAGCCCTTGTAAATATGGTTTACAAAATCAATTATCTTAGGGTTTTTTAAAAAAAAATCCTGAAAAAAGTATTTCATTTACATTTCAAAGAAGCAAATCAAAAACGGTTGGAGGAAGTTAAAAATCAAGAGCTCTTGTAAAATCTATAAGAATATTTTGTATTTATGCTAGCAATGTACAATCAGGTAATGATGAGCATTAGAATTCAAAACCAGATTTACTGGTTAAGTTGTTTGTAGTCAATGTGGAGCGCGGGGGGGGGGGGGGTGTTGAAGGGGGGAAGTGTATGTAACATTTTGGGAAATTTATTAAATAATAGGATAAACTAAGACTATCTAGAGATGATTACAGAAGCTTATTTCTGTTCAGGGTGTAACAGCAAGTAAGAATTATGGCCCCACAACATTTTTTTGCCTCCCCCCCCCTCCCATATTTCCCGAATTGCATTTACTTAAAATCACAGCTGAACATTTAGAGTTGCAGTTTAGGCATCCAAAGAAAAGAAGCAGTTACCAAGAAAATATGAAAGCAGCAAATATAAGAGTTTTAGGTTTTCTAATGAGAAACTTTCCATGAGAATATTCAGTATCTCCCCCTGTAGTGCTAAAAATTTGGGAATTGACATTAGCTTAGTAGCACAGGGAAAGCTGTGTATATATGTGTATTGTACATAGCACTCCAATGGTCCATCACAACTTCTTTTTCCACAGCCTGATCACTTTGCATAATAGTAGGACTAGCTGAGCCTATAAAGCCTATAAAAACATTCAGATGAGAATAAATCCTGGATTTCAGCTGGGGGGGAGGGTGTCTTTAGATGCATGTAGGGTAACATATTTTGTTAGAGGTGGACAGACATTGAAAATTTACTTTCTCTCACCTTCAGGTCTTACAACTATTTATAAATTCCGATATAAAATTCATCTCAGTGTCATGGCCAGATTGGTCAGTTTTGTTTTAACTCACACTCAATTTTGCTTTAACTCACATTCAGTTTTTCAATATGTTCTGATCAAAAGTAAATGAAAATGAAATCTTTATGCGTCCCCACTGTCTATCTATAATCCTTTCACCAAACTAAATCCTTCACATGTCTGGTTTACTTTACCCCTGAGTAAAATATGCATGGGGCTGTACTGTCTAGTTTCAATTCTGAATATACTTCAGCTGAATTTATCTGACTCAGTTTAGAAAAAAATATATACAACTCCTAAATTAGTGTAGGACCAAGCAGCTTGGACCTGTCAAGGTTAAACTAACATTATGTTTTTGGATGGATCAAAAGCAGCCTATCCTTAAAATTGAAAACAAAGATGAAGAAGCAGTATGCAGTCAGAGCAGATGTCTTTCTCTGAAAATACCTTCTGTATGTGAGGTTTTACTTTTTTTTCTCTCTCCCTGCGATCTTCAGTTCAAAACAAGATAATCATATCCTAATTATAGCTTTGATCACTTCTCATTAAAGAAGACAAAAATGATTCTATGTAGGTCACTTGATGTATACGATGATCAAAACAGACACACATCATGATGATATCACTTTTAAAGGGACTGTGGTGGAAAGTCTGCAGCTGCTTCAGGTATTGCCACTAAGGGCTGATTATGTATATACTTGTAAATTATGTTTATTGCATTACAATTAGTCGGGCTAACAGCACATAATAGCAATAAGGTCATTAAATATGTAAATAATAAATAATAGCAATATTCTTGCCAGCAAGTCAGAATGCTTGACAGCATCATGTACATTATTTAGTCAGCCTCTATATTTCTGAAGGTTTCAGCAGCAAGTCATGGAAAAGTGCCAGTCTGAAAAGATAAAGACAAGGATGGTGGTTTCTAAAACTAAAGGCTCAGCCTGCTTCAGAGATTTTCCCCTTTTGATCTAAAAAGCTGCATATTCTACAGTCTGTATGATTATATGTTTTAGCACACAAAATAAACTCCATGTAGGATAGCAGTGACTACTAATGCCTTTTTGCTCTACAGCAGGGGTGACAAACTTGTGGCCCATCAGATGTTTGGGCCTCCAACTCCCAGAAGCTCTAGCCAGCTTGTCTAATAGCTAGGAATTCTGGGACCTGAAGTCCAAAAACCTAAAGAGCCACAAGTTTGTCACCACTGTTTGTTAGTAATGTATGCTGGGTGGGGTTGCCAGATCTCAGGGCCTAGAAATGAGGATACATTTTTTTTTTGTTATGAGGGATCATCTCTAGGTAAGAAGCAAAGGCTGGGTAGGGCAAGTATCTGAGAGTTGTGTTTCCTGGAAAATCTTGTGACAACATTTAACTGGAGGGAATGTTTTTCAATCACAGCAAGCCTTAAATAAATCTGCGGGTCACAGATTTGGTCATTTTTTGTCAGACTTCAGTGTGCCCACTCTCCATCTCTCATGGTTGTTGAATAACTACCTCATCAGATGGACTACTTGACCCATTGTATGCCACTTGTTCTCCCCTTTTAGGATGGAGCCCATTACACAATGCACATATACTTCCAGCCAGGTGCCATCCAGAAGGATGAGAGCAAGCGGTGTATGCTGCTATGGCAGCAGCATGGGAGCCTTCCCATGTTGCCTTACCAGCAATGCGGGAAAGTCACATGATGCAGGGTATGAAGCGATGGGGACTCCACATCCCCCATCGGGAGCCCATGGATGTGGAACAAAGGCTAATCCACGAGCCTTTGTGATGAGGTCACAAGTGTGATCCCAAGATTTGTTATTAAGACATTTTGTTCACTTGGAGATTATGGCATCTCACCCTAGTATTGTGAAATTTGCTATGTTTGCTATTGATGTTTCACATATTCACTTTGTTATATGTTATGTGCTCCATCATCTCAACTAATTAATACTGTCAACTCCAATTATCTGACCAGATTCTGAACAGATTGGCTATGTCCTGCTCAGACATTAGCATATTTTTGCACAGGCAGTAACCGAGGCACCCACCCCACTGGGATGGGTCGTCTTCATGTGTGAGGTCACATATGGCTTCACCCACCTTCTACATTTTTGTAGACTGATGGTTTTTTTACTTTGTGTTAAATTAAAGGTCATGGTCTACCACTGAAATATTTAAGTCTAGCCTCTCTGCATCAGTACAAATGGCCTATATTCTAGACTACAAATTAGCAAGAAATCTGTGGAAGTTTGGATCTGTGGCCTATTTGATCACAAATTTCGTTTTGAAAGTAATTTAATTATTTAGATTCTTTAAGGTCATTTTATTGATTGCATCTCAACTCCTTAGAGACTGGGCATATCCGTTATAAATACATTAAGGAAATTTATGTATTTTACGTTAGACACCATTAAAGCTGAAAAGGGAGGGGGGAAGTGGCTATGCTTCCCTTCACTCTGTTTTTGTATGATGTTCCTATACATATATAAGATTGAGCTGCTCCTAATTAAGGAGCCTGGAAGATTTCAGAAGAAAAAGTCTGTCAGTTTTGGTGAGTTGTTACTGATGAATTAAAAAACTGTACTGGATTTTTTGTTTGTTTGTTTTCTTATCAGGTGTACTTCATGTTTGATGAAGTGAAAGGATGAAAGATACTTGATTAATATGCTCACATTATATATAAAGCACTGGAAGCTTCTCAGTTGTGGTATTCTTTGTCATATGACCATGTCCCGAAGGTACAGAGTCTAGATTCAAGACAGCAGAAATTGCTCTATTAATTTAGCTAAACCTTTTCATCTCAAGTGTGACTTGTATGCACATCGCAAAATCACAGAAGCAGTGCCAATTGCACATGTACCTCCAGTTCTGCATTTGGTTGTACACTTTGTTTGTTGTTTAATAGCTTGTGCACTTTGTTGTTTAATTCTGGTGTTGTTTAATTCTGGAGACAAAAGAATTAAATCATGATTGCAAAAGTTACAATGTTAATGCTCTGTTGCATATTCTATTGTGCATGTGTTTTCACATCTAGTTACTCAGTGCTGACATTCAACACAACAGTTGCATGGGACAATCAATGTGTAACACCACATGCAAATATTTACAATATATAACCCTGATGTAGGATCTTGGGGACTGTAGGTTTGATCATAATGGCCTACTTGTCATGCCCCCGACACAATTCTTTCCCTGTTTTCTTGGGCACATGGCATTCTTATTTATCCAATAATCACCAAGCTAATCTTAAGTCAAGGGACAAAAAAGAAGTATTTGTGAGATCAATTTGTCATTATCACGTTCTAAAATATACTCTGGTTGCCTCCATGGAGGTGATATCTCTCTACTGTGTGTTGCCAATAGGCACAGTATCTAGCAGGAAGGAGATATTGGAGGATTTTGATGCAGGTTGCAGGGACATCTGGGAAACCAACATATCTACACACACCCACAGCCACCCACAGGTATCTTCTATTTAATCCTGGCTTTCTAGTAAGCCAACCCAATCCTGCTGCTACCTCTAATTCTACAGACACACTGCCAGAAAATATACTGAAACAACAAATACCTGTCCCGCTCCCCAAAAAATAAAAACAGAGGCCTGGTAAATTTATTCTCTGGTTGGAAGCTAAACCATATAGTCACAGAACTGTATTTACTCTCTTTTTCCTCTCCTTCCTGTTACATTAGCATTTTCTGTATTTGGAATATTTTTGGATATACATTGTCCACATCTTGGTGGACAACTTGGAAGACAGCACTCTCTGTGGTTGTGGAACTCTCCAGTGGAAGGATCAGTTAACCTTCCTTTTGCACTTTTTCCTTCAACAGGTGAAAACATTTTTATTCAAGCAAATCTTGAATGAATTAAATTTAATTATGATGTTGTGTTGTGTTGTAAGTAAGGTGCTGCCTTTAAAAAACATTTTATTGAAATTATGTTTTAAATATAATTGTTTTAACTATATTTAATTGTACTTTTAATAACATTGATATTTAATTCTCTTTAAGTTTTGTAAATAAATGTTTTAGCTGGATCTTTTAAAAATTATTGTAAACTGCCTTGAATCCCATTTTAGGAGAAAGATGAGATATACATTCAATAGATAGATAAATTAACAAACCAATACTTCTGTGTTCTACATTTTTAAATCTTTCATGAGGGAGGAAGCTGTGTGATTATTTTGGAGGGATTAACAAGATCTTTGCTTTGCCTTGGACAAACTCTGAATCATCCTGAATATGCCCTGCTCAGGTTAGGGCTTGGGATTTGTCCAAATCAGAGGGCATTCAGCTATCATTGATCCCAAGACACAGCAACAAAATTCACTCCTCTGCTCCTGTGTGTCCTGAATGAATGATCTTCATCATTTCAGACCTCAGTGATTGTGGTGCTACAAGTCTTTCACCTTTAAAGATCAGATCATCAATAATTGTTAGTTCCTCATGGAATGGCTAGAGCTCTATCACAGTGGCAGACACAAACATTTTTCTTTTGACCAAACAGCAATTATAGTTTCCAGCCATGTGACCACATGGAAGGTGCTATTAGTAGTGCCAAGAATTATCTTGAAGGTGCTTCTTAAACTTTTAAAAGCAAAAATAATATGGATTCATTTCCTCCCTTAATGTTCTTGGCAAATTTGTATTGTAATCCTAATTGCTTCCTGTGCTACGACCAATATAGAAGCATTTTGCAATGTCTTTAGCCTTCTTTGCCTAAGAGGCATAGTGCTTCAACAAATATCAAATCCCAGAATTCCTTAACAATGAGCCATGGCAGTTAAATTAGTATCGAACTGCCTTAATTCTACAAACAGGGGTGTCAAACTCATTTTCATTGAGGGTCACATCAGCTTTATGGTTGCTTTCAAAGGGCCATTTGTAATTTTAAGACTGTGTAAATGTAACTATGTTACCCTGGCATTTAAAGCCTTATGGGTTACATAATAATGTGGCAGACCGGATCTGGCCTGTGGGCCTTGCATTTGAGTCATGTGTTCTACAGTGTAGATGCACCCATCAATTCCATATAGAACAATGACTGCAACCCTCTGCTTCCATCCCAAAATCTGTCCTATGTCAGCACTAAGACGATGCTTACTGCTTTTTCCTGTTGTGTTATGTTAGCTGCAAATATTATGATAAATATTGCTTGTTAAATTACTGGGCTTCTTGTGGCATCCATTTTCATGCTTGCCAAAGTCATAAATAACATAAAATGGTGCCCATAGTGAGTGCACTACAAATGTTTGTCTCTGATATATGGAAAATCAAGATGTGGCTGGCGAGCTGGATGCAAAACAAGAAGGCAGGTGTAGATTGAGCAAAAGTAGCTCTTCATTCAAGCAGCCATTGATTAAAGGGAATGACAAAGAACTTCTATTTATTTATTTATTTATTTGCCATATTTATGTCCTGGCTTTCTCTATCCCAGTAGGAGGACTCAAGGTGGCATACAATGAGAACTGTTGAGAACCGTTGATTTTTCTGTGAGAACTGTTGACTCAAGGGCAATGTCTAGTGTTTGGCTTGTCCATGATGGTGCGTGGCACTTCCCTCTCTTTCCAGCATTTCTCCTTTAGGCCAAATTCATCTTCCCTTCATCTCTGTTTTCATGCTTCTACCTTTTAAAAGTGTTCAGTTCTCTCTTCTTGGGTATATATATGTATTTGGAGGAACCAGTGTGGCTTTGTGGTTTGTGTGTTGGACTATGATCCTGGAGACAACTGTTTGAATCCTCTGCTCAGTCATCGAAACCCACTGGATGGCTCTAGACAAGTTACATTCTTTCAGCCACAGAGGAAGGCAAAGGCAAACTGCCACAGATGAAAGCAAAGGCAAATCTTGCCAAGAAACCCCTGTAATAGGTTTGCTTTCAGTTGCCATAAATGGGAAAGACTGGAAGGAACACACAACAACAGAGAAGGTGAATAAAAGTAGAATACAGCAAAAGAGAAAGAAAAGAACAAGAAAAAGTGAAGGATACAATTAAACATATCCTATCAAGAAAATACTGTTATAGGCAATCTTTTGTCACAATAACTAAAAAAAAACACACACACACTTGAAAACATACAAGTTTGAGTCTTTGATGCCTCCTTTTTATTCTCCTAAAATTTGAGGAGAAATCTTATTCTTCTAAAGCCATAGAATTGTGACTTGTCCAAAACAGAGGCTGCTGTATAATCATGTTGGATAGCAGGGGGATCAGCAGAAGTGCTTCCATCTGTTTTTCAGTAGCTGGATCTGCTGTAGGATGTCATCTACAAAACCACCTGAGAAACCCCTAAGGTCTTTATATATACCTGCCACAGCACATTCACTGTTTCGTGAAAATAGATTGATGAATCTCTGTTCATCTTCCAGTTTTCTGCAATCAGCACCAGCATGAAGAACAGAGTCACCAAAAGGGTATCCGGAGCAGCGATCAGCATCTCCAAAACACACTGGTTGACGATCTCAGCAGTCAGCTCCCCGCGGCGCTATAAAGTTGAACCAAGCAAATAGTGACTTACAGAACCAATATGGAAATGTCCTTGTTGGAGAAGGAGATTGTCGTTTTGAGGAGGTAGCATTGGGAGATGTAGCTATATACCTGTACATCTCCCAGTGCAAGATGTCTGTCATGGAATGGGGAAAAGTGTACTCCTAAGCAGTGAAACTCTCACTGACAGGTTCCATTGCTAGTCATTGCTGTACCTTCCTTCTGCCAGTAATAGTTGCAAAAGGGTCTTCAATGGGTTGTGTTATACAAGTATCATCCTTTTGTTACTTTTTAAAAAAATATCACTGCTTGGTTTTAATATGATAATGTAATAATCTCTCCCACCCTCCCCCATTTAAACAATTCTTTTGAGCTGCATTTTATCTGGTTGAGGAAAAGGTAGGACATACGTTTAACAAACAAACAGAAGATTTCTTTGCCATGCCTTTTATTGGTTCATTTTATATCCTGCCCCACTTTTCTATTTTTTGCTTCTTTTCTTTCTCTGCCCCTTTCCATTCTGAGCAATGAAAAAATCCTAATAGTCTCTTTCGGTTGCCTCCAAGCTGCACATTTTCAAACCATGACACACTATATGTGTGAGATGAGACAGGGAACAATCTAGGGATTTCATCACAGTGAGGTACAAAGCTGGGTGGCAGAGAGGGGATTTACAACATGGTGAATCCAGCGGGCAGTGGGAGGAAACTGTTGCCCCACACCCCTCATCGTCCGCTATGCTCTTTACCTTATCCCATGGGAGGAAGCATCACTGCCTGGGTTCTCCCCACTCCCTATGAAAAAACGGGAAGCCTCCTGTATTCTCAGTGAAACCTCGTAGCATGCCGCCAGTATGCTTCCTCTATGGAACTCTGCTGGAAGTTGCCTTATGTCATATGATGATGTTCAGTGGGCTCCATCCAGGAAGCATCCTGCCAACATGCTAGGATGCTTCCCAACTTGTGTGATGAAGTGATAAAAGAAAGATTACATCATGGATAGGAAATAAATATACCAATGAATACCACAGAGGGAAATGGGAAGGAAAATGGGTTAAACTGATAGCCAAGGCAAAGGGCAACAGAAAATATAAGAAATTGAACCAGACTATTCTTATGATCCAACAAACAGAATGAACAATAAAAGAAATGTATGACGGTTCCCAGAGGTAGTGGAGGAGGGGAAAAATAGTGGGAAAGGATAGATACAAGTAGGTAACAAGGGTGATTACATATTTGTTAAATTGTTAAAATATATAGACTGTATAAGTCTCTTATGTTACCTTCTAAACTTTGTCATGAGTAAAAATGGTTATGTTATACTCTGCTTGTTTGACCCAAATAAATAAACTTTAAAATGAAACGGTAAAAGAGATATGTTCCAGTCATAGAGGGCACCAGGCAACCTCTGATCTTAAAATGGCAATTGCTCATTTGCATGTGTATTGCAGAAACAGAAAAAAAAAACCAAGCAAACCAACATTTTGTATCAACATACTGATGCATTTCTAAAATCCAGAACTATGTATTGGAGGGCTGTGAGATCTGATGGTTTGCAACTTTCCAATTTACATATTAGTCTAACTCCTGGGGTACAATCTGCGGTGCTATTCAGATGATGTGGTTCTCAGCTCCTAGTATATCCAATGACCAGGAACCTGGGACTTGTCATCAAAGCATCTGGAGGTTGCCAATTTGGTTACCTCTGGTCTAGGATGATCAAGCCAATTCATATTGCAAAAGCTACAATTGACAATACAGAGATCAAAACTTCTTACCTGTCATGATGGGTTAGAGAATAGGACACCTGGGTTTTCTTGACAGATTTGCACCCTGGTACCTCACAAGGAAGCACCATAGTGGGTAATTTAGTTTGGCATGAGCTTATGAGGTGATATGCAAGTGACATGCAGTCTCTAATAATTAGTAGCCTTTCCTTCTGTCACTTCTGCATGCATATGGTGCAGAAATACACTGAGGAGGGAGCCCAATTTATCAAGGTGACAACTTCAAGTCTGTTGTTGCTAACTGATTGCAACCTCACACAGCAGATCACTACTGGCAGGGGATTGTCCAACATAGAAAAGGGTCAAGGAATTATCCCACTGCTTTCCTGGTGCAATGTAACAGCCATGACACCACACTGGCCATACTAGGATCATTACTCTGACAGTTACTCCAATTAAATATTTGTTATCTCCATTACAGGATATACTATCAAGTCTTCTATCTTGAACATGTCCACTAAGAATATGCACATTCCAAGACACATTAGCAAGGCTGTATTAATTTACATATCTACACTACACCTACATAGCATCATGTGTTAGCAATGATTTTAATAAGTCGATATTGAACTGTGCAACAAACTGTATGTAGCAGAAAGAATCAGTGCCAATTGTACATAAAAGCTTCAATCATAAGGTGCCATCCCCCATGCATCTTGCCACAGGGTGAATCAAAAATATCTCTAGGACAATTGATTATGCTGTAAGGCTGGACGTGGCAATCTTATCTTATGAGATCCCTCTTTGGACACTACTGGACCATCACAGGGGTGACCTTCCAATCTCATAAAGAAGAAAAAAGGAACATGATAGGGGCAGAACACCAAGTAGGGAGATGATGCAGATGCATAGCCCTTCAGCTATCTAACCAATACAGGGAGAAAATAGATGAGATTGTAGCACATATAATTTAATTTTTTCTATTTTTGTGTGTGTGTGTTGGGGGGTGGGGGTGGGATAGTGGTGAGTGATGGAAGTTAACCTCCTAGCAGTTTTGGAACCAGTAAAATAATGCAGTGCTGTAGAAGTATTCTCCCCCACCCTTTTCGCTGCTATGGACTATCTTAGCTACTCTTCTAGATTTTTTCCAGTCACAGTACACTGTTTCATGAGAAGAAATTACTCTTTGTCTGTCGAGATTGCAGAATATACATGATTGCCTTCAAAGGTTTATGGTCACACTGCATAAACTTTAGTACTTGGTTCAGTGTGACAGAATGGATCACAGCCTCTTCTAACTGCCAATGTATCTTTTCATAATATGGACACCATTTCTGCATATGGGGATGTCTTGGGTATGTGTATATATGTAGCCATTTCCCTTTTATCTCCCCTGCAGGATACAAAGCATGTAAGGCTATATATGTGTGAGGTCTAGAGCAAGATGGGTCAGGAGGATTGTAAATGTTTTGATCTAAGAGCATCAGGAGGGTCAGAAAAGAGACCTGCTATTCCATAACAATTTACAGCCATGAACTCTTTTTGCCACTGCATTTGCATGCAAGTGTTTGATGCAGTTGATTTTCCAGGCCACATAGCCTCTATAAGCCAAAAGCATGGTATATACTGCATTTTTAGATAAATAGATCTGTACTTTGCTTGTGTGTCTGTTAAAGTTGCCTATTAACGTATAACAACTTGATGAATTTCATAGGGTTTTTCTAGGGGGGCAGATAGAGGTGATTTGTCATTACCTTCCTCTGAAATACATCTTACAGCACCTGGTATTTCTTCTTTGTTTTTCTTTTTTTGGCAGGGGGAGGGAGGAAACTCTCTTTAAGTTTCAAAAGTATGTGTCACTTAGTATAGATAGCTGCTGCTGAAGAATTGCATAGAATTGCAGTCCTTCAAAATGTGATTAAAGAAATATACAAAATACTTCTCTCAGTTCAGATCTGAATATTTGCAGAGTAAGCTCTGACTAGGTCCCCTTATTCGTTTTAAGGCCAATGTGATTCCATTGCAGACAGATTTCTGTATATACTTGCTTGGTCTTCAAAGCAGGACAAACTTGTGGTATAGGTATGGATATCTGGCCAGTTTTATTCAGATACCTTTGTTCCCAGATGAATTGGTAACTAATAGCATGTGATATAAATATTTCACATTGTTCTCAGGATCGCCAGCTTGCAATGTCATTGCAGATGGTAAATGTAAAAATAACATAGGGAGAAATAAATCTCCTTTCAAAATGCGCTTTGCTGTTCAACCTCATGCTTTCCCAATTTGTTTCTAACTATCCAACAAATTGTTCAACAATTCTATTCATTGGAAATCTGTTGCAAAAACAATTGTAAAAAAATGTGGATGGTTTCTAAGTTGTATAACTTGATCATTGGGAAATCATTTTGGTCCAGTTATTTTCAACAACAGGGGTAAACATGTTGTTGTTGTTCATTCATTCAGTCGTCTCCGACTCTTCGTGACCTCATGGACCAGCCTACGCCAGAGCTCCCTGTCGGCCGTTACCACCCCCAGCTCCCTCAAGGTCAGTCCAGTCACTTCAAGGATGCCATCCATCCATCTTGCCCTTGGTCGGCCCCTCTTCCTTTTGCCTTCCACTTTCCCCAGCATAATTGTCTTCTCTAGGCTTTCCTGTCTCCTCATGATGTATAATAATAATAATAATAATAATAATAATAATAATAATAATAAATAAGTTTATTTATACCCTGCCACCATCTCCCCAAGGGGACTCAGGGCAGCTTACATGAGGCCAAGCCCAACAACACATCAGTAAAAACAAAACAGCAAGCAAATAAAACAGTACAAGTAATATAACTCACATATAAACAATAACACAGAGAATTTAAAACCTTATGGCTGGGCACTATATAAACATATAGTGGTACCGTTAGCTTTTCTGAATGAGTTTATTGTGTTTACATCAAAGAAGTATGTTATAGCTGTGCAGTACTGAACCATATTGTTTCTGATTAGATAGCTAAAGAGAGTAGGGTTGTGTGCAGATTACCCTTCCTCCATTTCCTCCATTTCCTTCAGTACCTTTGGTACTTTGGGAGCTTGTAAAAGTAAGTGCCCTCCCGGTACAAAAACCCAGCTGACACAAAAGCAAGTAGGAGCCAATTTTGGCTCCTCCTCCCCTATTCGGCATCACAGTTGAATCTTTTTTTATTTTCCTTTATTTTCTTGCTTC
The DNA here is from genome assembly GCF_037176765.1 of Anolis sagrei. Lineage (NCBI taxonomy): Eukaryota > Metazoa > Chordata > Lepidosauria > Squamata > Anolidae > Anolis > Anolis sagrei. Next base: position 73,750,464 of record NC_090024.1, read on the forward strand.
TTTTTATTTAGTGGGACTAACTAGGAGTTGGGAACCTGAGGCAGGTGGGATGCACACGCACATGCATTTGGCAGCTTGGAAACGGAAAGTCACCCTTTTACCTTCTTTTTCTCCTTCACTTACTCTCCTTCAGAAAATACTGCTAAAAGATAATAATTATTAATAATAATAGTGATCCCTGCAAACAAAAAGAGAGTCCTACTTCTCCTCTAGAGTAGAAATTAGCTTTAAGGAAGCATTAAATCGAAAGCAGAAAGGAGATTGCACCCATACAGGCTAGTGAGGTAAAGTTTAAGGTAGTCCAGGGAGGATAGCTCGACTGAGCTCCAGCTCATCGCTCTTCCTTCCCTGGGCCTCCTTAAAATGTCTTAAAGCTGCTGGTGCTGGGAGAGATGAAACCATGGGCACCTGCCTCTCCTCTAGAGTACAACAGCTTTATGAAGCAGTAAGCCCAGTTTCCTCCTCTCTGATATGAACACAAGGGAAAGGATCCAGAAACATAACAGTGATACCTTTGATGCTTTTTAAAATTCAAATCTTAATGAAGGATATGGAAGGGAACCTGTGGGAAGTCCCTTGCCTCCCACATAATGAGCTGGAGGAGGATACTTTCTTAACCCTGTTGCTGACACCCATGCTCTCTTGAAGAGAAAAAAAGGAAAGGGCCCCAGGAAGGGTGCTTTCTCAACCCTATTCTTGACACCCAGGCTCCCTTGAAGGGAAGAAAGGAAATGCTCCTAGGGGAAAGAGGAGCCTTCTAAGTTCTCCATTGCTGCCAATGGGCTGAACAAAGCCCTTTTAGGGGGGTGCTCAATGAAAACACCCATTTGGCAGTATGCCTGTTTTCAGGAGGTGCTGGAAAATGAATATGGAATGGATAGCATTTCACCCAAAATGCACAAGCCTAAGAGAGAGCTGAATGGTAGGCAGAGTTGCATTTGAGAAGGAAACCATTGCCACATGACTGTTTATGGGAACACATTATTAATTAGATGGAATTTCATCTTTCTCCTAAGAATGGGTATCCCCCTCATTCTCTCAAAGTGGCCCTCCATGGATCAGAATTGGATGCCCTTCTTGATTTTTTCTTTCTTGGCCGACTATTATGTTCACCTTTAAATCCAGTATAAAGGATAATACACACACATTCACACAGAGAAGCTTAGAAAAGATGTGATGCATGTTTCTTCCTTTATGCAGTGTAGCCAACCATGTTTTTAACTGTCACTGTGCCAAGAGCATCATTCTAGCAGTGCAGTTATCCCCATAACTATGAAGAAGGATCAGATGCCAGTATCTTTACTTTCTTTACAAACTATCCAAGATCTACAACTGCTCCCTGATTGCCCCCTTTCCCAACTCATTATAAAAAGAACATCTCCAGAGCAATAGAACTGTGAAGGTCCACATTGTTAACATGAAAGTGGGATTGCTTAAATTTGATTACTGTGTTTAATGAAGTGTCACATTTACTTACAAAATGACATGATGAATCATGTTAAGTTTATTATAAATCAACATATAAGAATGGACAAATGGTTCAATAAAGCGATACATTTACAAATATAAGATTAATGCATTTGGGCTTGTTGTCATATTTTTCCCCTTTAAAAATGTGAATGTACTGTTTATTTTAGCCCAGGAGCTAAATTGACAATTCGCTTTTTAAAAAATGGTCTGCATTTTCCATCACCCTGCACTATACATTTTGTCTCAGTAGCCAAAAGCATTAGATCATTTGGATGAGTAAACCCAGTTCACCTAAACCTGTATGTACAGTCTTTGAGATGCATGATTTCATACTCAAATACTTGTGCAAACATGCACATTCAGATTTTTTCACCCCATGTAATGTCATGAATTTCACCCAAAACCTCTTTTGTGCCTTTGCTGTTTAATAGCATGCAGGGCTCTTAAATATTCAAGATGATAAGATAAAAAGAATTAGACCAATATTCCAAATTATAACATATTCACTGAATGCTATTGATTTTGTATATACCTTAAATGGCCCTTTTGTACTTATCTTCATTCACCCTTTTCTCACCTGAGATTCTACTCTGAATCAAATTGGAAGCCTTTGTTCCCACTCTCCCTACAATCTTTATTGAAAATAGTCCCCTTCTCAATAAAGGAAATCAAACCAGTCATGTGCCCTGTCTTTTCTATCACCATGTGCTGAGGTTTTTTGTTTTGTTCATTTGCTTGAAAGAGGAATTAGCTTTGTTTGTCTCTCCTTGTGCTTTTCTATTTATATGTGTTTGCCCCGAAGAAATGCTAATGCAGGTTCATTGTATTAAATAGGCCTGATAGCATTTGAGCAGGCTTGCAAATGTGTGGCCTAAAAAGCACTTGCATACTCTGTGTGTGTGTGTGTATCCATGCGCACACTCATTTGTGTGTGGCTCTGTTGTCAGGATTGGAGGAGGGCCTGCCAAGTGTCTGAACTGAGGCTTTCCTGCCACATCTGCATTTAGCTGTATTTGAATGACAGGTGTACATGGATGCCACATCGGCTGCCAATATGTTATGAGACCATGGTAACAATCGCTCATCTCTAGGGAGCTGTGCAGCCTCATTCTTCACTATCAGACATGAAAGAAATAATTTCAGGTGCCAGAAAGGGAACTCTGATAAAAGAAAACATTTCAGTTTTCATGGCATTGGAGTTTGCCCTGAGGCAACAGCTTTGATAAAGAAAACGTGTGTCTCTCTTTACTTTCACAATTAATCCATGATTATCTACAAGCAATACTTTGGCCTATAGGAGACTGACAGCAAAATGGGAGGGGGGTATTAGAAAAATCTCTTTGTGCATTTCATCTGCCTTCCCTCTCTCAATACATGTACCTACTGTATCAAAATAATCTTATAGACTCCTCTGAAGCTAAATATAGTTCCCTCTTTCACTCAGTGACGTTCCATAGCTATCAGACGTATTAGCCTAGAACAGCTATACTGGAGAGAAATATTATTTAATGTATAATGTTGTTTCAGATGTCCAGTCAGGAAAGATAAGGCAGGAGAGCTAGTGTAGGAGAAACCAAACTCTTCTCCCCCTTCATGGTTTGTCATGTCAAAAAGGAAGCATCAGAACTAGGGAAAACAAAGGACTCCTTTCAAAGAGGAGCTGTTGTTCTGCTCTGGCTTAATCCCCTTTCATGTGATATTTGCTGGAGTGACGTTTCTGGTGTTGACAGGATGTTGGGATGCCTCCATTCTTTCTTAGTGACTGTGCATGTAGACTGCCCCCCCCTCCCAAATGTAACCAAATTATGTGGTCTTGGCCTAGGACATTCTCCCATGGGCATAAATGATTTGCTAGTCTGTATTTTTATAGCTGTTGAAGAGGTGGAACTGTAAATGTTTATATAACCTTTTACATACCTTAGGCTATGTTCATACATCTCTTTCTCCGAGATAATCCCTATTGCAATCCCATGGTGAAATGTATGGCCTGGATGTGTGTGACAATACCATAGACCTTCTGCTGTGGCAGATTAAGTTAAACAGATGGATTAGGAGTTTGTAAAGGAACATTTATTTATGTTCATTGAAGTTCTCCAGATAAAACTAAGTAATTGATGTTTATTTTGAGCTGGCAAAGTCTAGAGAGCTTGATCATACTAAGGTTGCAGCAGGAGGATGACAACCATTGATTAGGGTCCCTGTGTTTGTCCTTAGAGTAATGTTTAGCTGGACATCAAGATGGCTGCCAGATCATGTCAAGTAGAAGATGGTCCAGTCAGTTGGAATAGTTCAGACTCACCAGATCTCTCAGGCTTTAAATGAAGGTCTTCTATGGTATCAGAGTCAACTGTGGTGGGTTCAAGCAACCAGGCTGTAATATATAAGAATGACCACAACTGATTCACCCTCTCCACTGAATTCTTCTTCCATTTCAGACAAAATTGAAGATGCTAGTTTAATTTAGAGAACTCTAAATAGCTTGGGATCAACCTACTTTTCAAATATCCCCCTTTCTCTTTCTGTTATGGATGTATGAAGCTACTTTACATGGATATTCAGTATTTGGGTGCAAGCTAACTTTGCCTCCCCCAGCTGAGATTTTAGAACTGGAAATGACAAGTTTATTTTTAAAAAGAACTGAACTGTTGAAAAATAATTATTGGACATATTTTTGTAATCCCACCTCACACAAATCCTGAACCTTCAGCAATTGGATAATAAACAAATGAATTTATCCAATTCACCTCAAAACATAAGCTGCCCTGATTTGAGCAGCCAGAATAAAATGCACCTGAAGAAAGCTGCATTATTTTTTAAGTACAGATTTTTGGTCCTATTGTACCAGTGAATATATAGATGATTGGGTCCTTCAAATCTCTCATAATTCAATGTGTGGTCTAATTGATCTTTCTTACTCAGACTTCATGTGTATGGACACAAGCCCGTTGTAAGTATTGCTACTGGATGATCAGTAAGCTGAGATGTGGATAGAGCTGCTCATGTTACATGGATATACCTTGTCAGGAGTTAATGAATTCCACTGGACTAGACAGAAGTGTGGGCTCCACCAGGATGAAGGTGCGTAGCATATTTTCATTCTAATTCCAGTGTTTGATTTAGGTATTGCACTGGTTCTAATTACTTAATGGGAAATGCTGAGAAGCCCCATTCAATTTCTATCAATTTATAACTAGTATTGCCAATGCTTAAAAAGTCACCATGGTCATGTCATTTCTAACAGCTAACAGCTAACACAAATGAATGCCTACAACATTATTGTCAAGATGGAGACATTGTGTCAAGAGACATGTGTCAGTATATTGGCGGGAACCTGTGTTTGCTGCATGTCAGGAGGAATCTGTATCTGAAGGGATAAGAGGGACAGGGGAGAAAACCCTACAGTTGCAACCACTCTGACCCAATCTATGTTGTATCCCAATGACAATTATGGAATAACTTAACTTACATATTTTTCAGATGCTTTCGATATTTATTTTTTGAAGTGTACTGTGTAACACTGAATAACAGGAAGACATTGGAACACATATTTTACATGCTATTTAGAATGTATTCAACCAAAACTTCACTCTTTAGCTATCTCTGTATTGGTTATTCTTTCCAATCCACCTTATTCAAGTGGCATTTTCTGCATAATTTGGTAATAAGGTATGCCAATATTTTTGGTGACATATGTTGTTTGAAAATGGCCAGTCAATGTCAGCATATTAGGACAGTTAGAAATAAAACATTTTCAGACATAAAGATTATTCTGTAAAAAGCTGAAGTTTATAATTTGTAACATACATACATGGGGAGTAGTGGTTGGCCATCTAAACAAATTGTCCTTTGTAGAAAAACACATACAACTATATATGTACAAGTAAATAACAGCACTTGTACTACATACAATTACTTGCTTCTGGCATACTAGCTTACTAGTTGCTTTCTTCTTTGTTAAGAGTTGATCTTCCAACCGTAAGAATGTGTCTTCTATTTGAGCTATATCCTAGTAATTTGAAAAGGGAGGGGGATGATAGCAAAGCATGCTCTCTTCCAACTGAAATGACTTTTGGCAGTGCAACCTACCTCCTGGGGTACAAATAATGGAGCAGTTTGTGGAAAGAATGGAAACGAAGCCAAAAAGGAGGGGGGGGGGGAGAGATCCAGAGACAGCATTACTTTCAGTCCTTTTAAGAGAAACATGTTGTGGGGAGGGGGGCAATTTTAGCTATTTTAAATGTGGTAACATTTCCTCTTTTTCAGCCTTCTTTTCCCTCGCTGTTCTTTGTCTCTGAACATCTCCTCCTGTGAATGGGTGTCTCTTTTGGTTTATGGCTCTCCTTCTCTCCACAACCTCCCCACTTCCTCTTTTGCATCAGCATGCATATTTGTCCCTTCATATGCAACTGCCTACAGACTAACCAACCAGCACTGCTTTCAGGAAAAAAGGGGCTGAGCAACAGAAGAGAATAAAAACAATCCCAAGGATTATAAAGCACTAGTCAGGAATATATGAAAAAATTATAAAGGAGTAAACCACTCACATGTTCTTGCAAAGTTAGCTGCTGATGGCTCACTTTCACTAATAAGCAGCTGTGATAGAGCTAGTAGGGAGAGAAGCTCCCACTCCCCGCTATTTTCATCCATAAGACAAAGCGAGGCAAAATAACAAAGCAAAGCTTGAGTGTATGTTTGTATGTGTTTCAAGGAGAGGGGGAAAAATCAGGACATTGTGAGCAAACTGGCTCTGGAATGGATCGACAAGGGTTTATTATTCTGAGCAGCACTCAATCAAGTGTGCCCCCTATGAACAGAGAGTAATGTTGGCGAATCATCCTAGGGGCTTTTTTTCTGTGTGTGAGTGGTATCCATCTGTCAGCTGTCAGTGCCAGTGAGAGATATACAGAGCTGTCACTTCTCGTCAGCCAGCATTTGTGAGGCCTTGTTGCAGCTGCTACACAACACATACTGTCCTTATTGAAGGCCAGCGTGGAGAGTCTGGGAGCAGGATTATTCCGGGCATGGTGCTGAAAAGAGGGGGGAGAAGAGAGATGTGAGAGCTGCTCTAAGATAGTTTGATCCCCACAAAGACTTTTAGAAAAAACTCAAAGTAAAAAAGCGTATGCTTCTGTTCTTTGCTCATTCAGACTGATGCTAAACGGAAGGTTGGAAGTGGAGAGGACATCTGTCTATTTTGAACATGTTAGGTGGGGTTGGTCAATACAATTAATTAATCAACTAATTAATATCTCAGCTTTCTCCCAACAAAGGATCCAACATTTTAAAAGCACAAAACAGTTTTTAAAAACATCTCATACAAAATTGTATTTTGCTGATGTGAGTTGTTACAAGAAATGATATTTATACAATTATTAAGTGTTATTTTGTTAACAAAGAAGATGGGATTTTTAGTGCTGTAAAATGAAATGTAATAATAATCAATATTAAGAAAAAACAAAAACTATTGCAACTTCTTTCAAATACATTGGTCAATATATAATACATATGTAGTTGGAATAGTTATCTTTTGTAAGGGATGATAGGATTTTGCTGTAGGAAGGAGAAATCCTATATTCTTGTTCAATTCAGGTGTGGAGGGTATAGCAATAGATAAAATAAGGACAGACAAAATGGATATCCATATTTGTAAGTACTATCTATCCAAGACACAACTCCTCAAAAGAGACCTAGCTATTGTGTCATTGAATAGTTGATTGTCATTGAATAGTTGTCTCCCTACATCCAAGGATCTTGGGGCAGTATACACTAAAATCAGTTTAGTACAGTGTTAAATAATAATAAGAATTTTAAACTACCTCTAACATATTAAACCATTTAACACTTAAAGCAACCAATGAAAAAAATTGAAATAATGTAACCTGTAACACAAGTGCAAATAGGATACAATCAATTGAGCCCTGAAAACTTTAATAAGAAGCCATGTTTTGATTCAATGATAGAAATATATCAGCATTGGAGCCTACTGGGCTCTAAGGAAAGAATATGTAATGTTGGTTTCCAAAAAATTCCATATATATATATATCTTCAACCAAGGTGAGTCAGCCAGACATGGAATAAGAGAATAGATCTACCACATCTTTTCTCACAGATCTCTCTGAAAATTACTGTTATATGGCTTATTCATTTGTATTATAAATTATATATTGAATACTCACAGGACAGGGATCTTATGGAAACTATTATAAATGCCATAGGAGAGAAACCTTATGGAACACTGCTAGTTGAAGTGTATTCGTTGAATACTGTTCAAACAAAATGGAAGCTGTTGTCATGATATTTCTAGTCAAAGTTAAAGCTATACACCATACTTCAAGGCCTTCGGAATAAATCCTTCAGATTGACCCCTCTGGAGGTTGTATGGCTCTATGGCCTCAGTCCGCCAAAGTATAATTGACAGGATTACAACAGATGGCCTTATAAACACCATTCTTTCCTGGGGGAGGACAAGAAAAATGTCCTGCTTCAGAGATATGGGATTCTGATCAGAGTTATCATGATTAAGAAGGCCAGGAGCCCGGGGATCTTTATAAACTTAGTTATTCTCAGGGATGGGAAGTGACAAACCTGAAGTAAATTGGGAGGTGAAACTTGTTTACAGCTACTTGCTGCCTAACAGGCTGTTCTTGCTGGAAATAAAGACACTGTCAATTTTTACAGAGAAGAAAGGCCAGAAAAAGTTGACAAAATTCTTGAATGTCCTTAGGTGTTAGTCTTCCTATGCTCATATGTCTCATTTTAAGAAAGTGGAACAAACAGGTCAGCCTTCCGCTATGTGTCAACTCATGCAAAACAGCAGCTTGTCAAAAGCTCGGCATATCTTTTATCACTGGGTTTAAGAATATTTCCTTGTTTGTTTATCATGCCATATTTGCAAAGTTATTTTGTCAACTGTAGAATGGATTGCCCTCCATATATTGGTGGATTGCAACTCACAGAATGATAGTAGAGTTTGCAGTCCAACAACCACTACAAAAGGTAAGAAGAAATGAAACAATAATTTGTATAACAATTTCAATGGAGGGCTTTGCTAGGATAGAAGCATATGTAATTTATCCTATATATAATTCTTAGCAGTTTCTGATTTATATTATATTTATATTTTATAGAGATTTATACTGGAGGAATAGTTCTTGCATAAGACATGAACACAACCTTGGAAAATTATTTTGGAGAGGCTTCAGCTTCCAGCATCTTTCAAATAGGATGCTCCGGATAAAATCCAAAAGTAAATAAATGCTTATGATATGGTGTGCCCCATCCTCACAACAGCTGCTGCAGTGTTTCCATATAAATTAATGTGGGACTTTGTATCCCTAGCACTGTATGGTTCAGTGTACTGCTATCCTGGAAATAACTGTTGCTAAATTGAGAGTTCTGTCTACTCGGAAAATGGATTCAGCCTTATTTCTAGCCTTGTGCTCATAAACAGCACTTATTGACTCCTGAGACTGTTCCTCACTTATTCCTCCCCAAAAATATTAATCCAAAAACCAGTTGAAAACTGGCTAAAAAGGATTGCCTTTTATTCCATCTCAATTCCCCCCTCCCCTCAATGGGAATCCAAGTTTCATTTTATAAACCCTTTTTGCATGTGGCCTGTGCCTCAGTTTAGTTTCACCTTCGATCCAATATCAGGATTTTTGGAGGGGCTGAGTTTACCCAACAAAAAACAAATGGAGGGCAAATGCAAAAGTATTTGCTTTTTGTTAACCTGGGGTAATGATGGCAGGGGACTCCCTTGCTTGGGATGATCTTTAGCATGGGGAGCAGGTAGTCCACTCCTGCAAACTGAAAGATAGCTAAATCTTTCCTTAGAAAAAGAAAGAAAAAGGTTGGAGCAGGTTCAGATAAGAATGACAAGGAGGATGTGGAGAACAAAACCTAAGAGGAAAGGTTGAAGGAGTTGGTTATGAAGAGAAGACTGAGAGGTGACGAGAAAGTATACTTTCATACTGCAAGGACTGGGAAGGGGGACTGGCAAGAGGGAAGGGGGGTAGGTCTCTTCTCTGCTGTCACAGAAGGAAATAATGGGTCTAATAGTTTTGAGTTACAGAAGAGCAGATTTCAACGTAACATTTGAGAGGACTTCTTGATAGAAAGAATGGCTTGGCAACAGAGCCAATGGCATACGGAGTTGGTGGGAGATGTTTATCTGGAAGCTAAGCAGCTATTTGCTTGGGATAATTTCTCTGTTATTGTTTGCTTTCTTTGGTATGGATTAAGGAATTGGACACAACGGCCCATGGAAGCTCTTCCAACTCTATCATTCAAGGTTTTATTCACTAATGTACAATTTTAATATGGCGTGGTTCTTTTATCTTTTTTGGGGGGGGGGACCTCATGTTCCTATGAATCCTGGCTTCAGGCTGACCTCAGAGCAGTGGTTCTCAACCTGTGGGTCCCCAGATGTATTGGCCTTCAACTTCCAGAAATCCTAACAGCTGATAAACTGACTGGGATTTCTGGGAGTTGTAGGCTGAAACATCTGGGGACCCACAAGTTGAGAGATATGTGATGTAAAATCCAAGATTCCATAGAAAAGGTCCACCCTTCCAACTTCAATTATTTATTTAAGGATGCAAAGAATATTTTGCAAATATTGCCATCTTTAAAGAGAAATGGAATCTTGACATATCAGGGTAGCCTGCTGAAAATAATTCTTAGCCCATAAAAATTGTCTTGCTCCTGGATGAAAGTAAAAAAGAAAAGCACTTTTTCAGCATCATCAGCAAGACAGGAAATATGTCAGACTTTGAACACCACTCCCATATTTTGAGCAAGAAACCAAACCCTCACAAAATTATTTTTTAAAAATAGCCTTAAAACCATTGCATTCACATCCATCAGAGGGAAAACTATGGAAAATTTTCATCCATACACATCCAAGGAGAAATAGATTAATGTTTCTTACTAGGTAGACAACATTATTATATCTAATGATGAAGACACAAGCACTCTTCTCCAATTTTATATATGACACAGTAGACAGATAGGACAAATGTTGGGAACTGTCCCAATAAGGATTGGTAAATGTGACATTTTCAGCAGCACGGAGCTAAAAGGCTTCTTTCTTATTCATTAAACTCTCTGGCCAGAGTCAGAAGGTTTGCACGCGGGGTCTAAGACACTCCATTGGCTTAGTTTGCCAAGAGGAATTGTTCTAATGGGCAGCACTCCCATAGACAAGCCAGTGAAATGCTCTGAAGTGCTTATGAAAGCAATTTTGCCCTTTTCAAACTGAGGACTCTGCACTTCTTGTGCCTCTTGAAATGTTGGCAGCAGGTAGGCAATTAGTTAAATAAATCTACAAAACATTTGGTGTGTTTCTTTCTACTTCTCTGCCCCATTTGTCGGTTACTCCCTGTGGATATCACCAGGAAAGAAATGCTAATATATCATAAAATAAAAATAGTAAAGTACTTCTCTCTCTGCTGCCCTAGAATTGCTGGTTGTCTTTTAGTATGATGTAACACCTTCCAGAGCATAGAAAGTTACTGCTACAAAGAACAAATTTAACAACATGCTGAAGCCATCCATAAATGAATAGTTAGTTGTAGTTTGATGTGCTGGGACCTAGAGCTTTATTCTACAACTGCTCAGTTATGGAAATCTTCAGTGTGTCAATATTTTGATTCTTCTTGAAAGTATTTTCCCAAGCTCTGCACCTCCTAGCATTTCAGCATTGTGACTTAATTCTTCTTTTTCTCAGGCATTAGAAAAAAATTTAGAAAAGATTCTTGAACAGTTCTTCTTTAGCTACTTATTGGAAAAAACCTTGATAGTATCTTGCGATAAATCAAAGATGATGAATGAAAAATTAATCACAGGTTAAAAGTAGACATGTGTCGTCTGTGAGTAGCTATGCAATCGAACTGTCCAAGCAAAGAATACTTACTATGAGTGAGCTCTGAACAATTTGGTCCAGGAACTATTGTGGAGAATCCATTCTTATCCTATCACAAGAACATGAACTTAGGATGTTTTCAAGATAGTGTAGGTGTTTCCAAATCCTGCCTCAGCTTAAGAGTGAGCTAAATTTGGCATTCTAGCAGCTATGGAATGTTCCATAAATAGATAGTCTGTACAGGGATATTGAACTCCAGGATTGTTTTTTATATGTACTATAACAACATACCTTTCTAAAGTGGTGTACAAACAAAAACATGTCATGAATGGTTCAGGATACTAATACAAATGAATTAAAATAACTTAAGACCAATATATTTATTGGCAAGGACAACTGGCAGTAACCTACATCACTTTATCATTGGCTTTTGGTTGTTAGGAATTAGGAAATGGAATACACTTTCAGTTTAGATTTCTAAATTTATTTGTACCTTTTTTTGACAACTGGGGATGAAGAAAGTCATTTAAATTTAATGCTCATTTTTAGTCTTACTGGAAATCTTGGCACCCTGAGATAATGACTAATTGTCATGGTTATTATTTATTTGGGAGAGAAATCATTATTTTTCACAAAAACATGGGGAGGTCTCAACAAAAATATTTTATGTAATCAGTTTTCAGTTAAAAAAATTAACTTTTGATTTTAAAAAATTATCATTCAAAGATATGCATTTTTTTTAATCTTGCCCAACAGGGAAGAAACACTTGAAGCTACTTGTTCTTGGACATGTGGATTTTAAAAAGGCAGACTTACTTTTCTAAAATAAACCCTGGAAAGGAGAGGATTCTACAGCTCTAACATTCTACACCAAAAAACATTGTTACTAATGACAATTATTTTTAGTTCTTAAGAAGCAGCCCCCCAGCTGATTTTGGTTCTGGTGAAAGGGAAGTTATGTGTTAGAAGGTACTCTCTCCTGAATGAGAGTCCATATTAATTTATTTTATCGTGTCAGAAGTGACTTGAGAAATTACTGCAAGTTGCTTCTGGTGTGAGAGAATTGGCCGTCTACAGAGACGTTGCCCAGGGGACACCTAGATATGATACCATCCTGCTGGGAAAGTTTCTCTTATAACCCTGCAAGCTAAAGCTGACATAAGGGAGCTCATCCCATCTCATGGATTCAAACCAGCAACCTTCAGGACAGCAATCTAGCTGGCACAAGGATTTAACCCATTGTGCCACCACTTTACTTTAAACTAGCAATTCAAACAGGTTCTAGAAGTCAGCTGATGAATAACCTATGTTCTTAAATATTTTTAATTTCAGTAAATATTTTTTAATATTCAGTCAAAATCTAACCATGTGTAACTCAAATCTAGTAGATTTATTCCTTTCATTAAGGGCAACAGAGAGCACGCATTTCATATATTGAACAATACTGCCCCAGATCCAGCATACAGGTGACACATTGTAAAGTTCTGTCTAATCAAACTACAATATTCCCCTTCTGCAGTATTCACCTTTTTCCTGCAGGACTCCCCTCTACAGCCATGTAGTAACTGGTGGAAAGCAGAGGACATCAGAAGACTGCTATGGAGGGTTTCACAGAGGATGGTGAGTATGGGCGTTGGTGTGGGGTGTTGATCAATTGTGTGACTGGTAGTGAGATTCCTCCCTCTGTACAACCAAAAAATGTTCAGTACATAGGAATGACTTTAGGATATGCTGGCATGTACTAGAATTAGGTGTCAGCCTCTGCTTTCTAGAACAGAAGAGGTTTGATGTATGTGTTTGGAAACACACCTGGAATTTGCTGAGCTGAGGTTTCTGAACTATTTCAAGTATTTCCATAGATCGAGTTCATTACAGAAATCTAGTCTAAAGTACAATAATAAATAGGAACAACAGAATATATTTAACTTCTAGCAGTGAAAAAAGCAAAACTGAAAAATGCATTCTGAGGCCACCTTGAAATCTAGGAATAGTATTTGCTGCCTTTTGCTGGAAAATGAGAGCCATCTGCAAGTCTTGATCTAGCGACTGACCTCTCTGGCCATGGGTAGAACAGCTAAATCTGGACTAAGCTTCAGAGACTTGCTTTCATACATTTGACCAGTAATTTCTTGCACTGATTGTGGAACATGACCTTGATGTAATACAATGGAGAGTTTAAAAAAATCATTGGGTTCCATTGCAGTTTTTCAGTTGCATTCTTCAAGTGAATCATGCATGGTTGAAAGCATGAATGAAGTCTACTTAAATGTACTCTATATATCATTTCAGATATCATCTATTAGAGAAGAATGAAAATAGAAAATGCTTAGACCTCTAGACATAACTCAACATACCAACACAAAGAAAAGACACATCCCAAATCAATTCAATGTATTATGTTTATAGGGCATAGGCCAAGCTGAAATATAATGCTGATCTCTAGAACTTCTGAATCATTTGCCATTGTAGCCAGAATGTAAATCTGAGATCATATATTAGCAGCTGGAAATTTTCAGTAGGAAACAGAGGTTTGATTATCTGTGCAGCAGAATGCACATTTTATTTATAGGTGTGTGTAAGTATGTGCCTATATTTGTGCATCTTATTTTTATTTGACCATATCCAACCAAACATCACCAACTAAGACAATATTGATGCATATAATGAATGAGAGTATATAAACATAAATGCATACATCTGGTATTTACCTGAACATGCTAGCCTACAATCTTGTTTGGGATCCCGCTGGTCCCTGGCTCAGATTTATTACAAGTCATGGGCCCTTGATGTGACAAATATCTCCTGGATTAAAACTTATCTTATCATTATTTCTATTAACAGAATCATTTCACTGGTAATGATTTCTTTATCGGTTGTTGAAAAGGATATATTTGCAGGTTGGGCTGTTGCTCATATAGGTGTGATTAAGAGATGCCATTTTTATTTTGTGATTGAATCCAAAAAGACAGCCAAAAGGGCCCATAAACAGAGTTGATGAGGGTGATTTTATATTTTATCATGGTGGCAAGCAAGTCCACCTGTAACAAAGTGAGAGAATGCACAGGGAACAAAGATATGGGGGAAACGGGATGTAATTCATCCTTCATGTTGAATAGCGCCTGTATCTAGCATGTACCAGTACTGTATTGCAGACTTTCAAAGCCATTATTCAAGGGTTAAATGTCACTCAAATCACCCTCATTATGAACTGAAGGGGTGGATGGGGGAGAAGACTGCTTCCTTATGCATTTCAAATTGAGTTGCTCTGGCCCGGAGATGACCTGCCACACAATTTTTAAAATTATCTCTGTGCGGCTGCTCTGCTTGTTTTGGAAATGCTCTAAATAAAAATAATGGACTGTCTTTTAATAAGTCTCATTGTGAAGATTCCACATATCAAACAATGCCGTGCAGCTTGGAGGCAGGCAATGGGCATGTGTGATCTAGCTGGAAGAGAGACAAATGGTGATGGGAGCAACTCCATCTAGGGACTGCTGACAAGAAAATGGCATTTGCAAACTGACACATCTGTCAGGGTGGAGAATATTGGCACCTGTCACGCAATTTCAGTCATGACTTTTAATAAAGCTGCTTTCCCTTAGGTAAAATTGGAACTTGACTGTAATATTAGCTGCAAGCACGTCTTGTTTTCCCCTTCAGAGATCTTTTGTACGTGAGGCATTTCAAATGAATCTTAAAGCTGAAGTAATAATGTTTACTATTTCTTCCTTCCTTCTCCCTCTCCCAGCTATGAAAGAGATGTTGCATTTGACAGGGTCTCCCCTCCCCAGCCCTTTTACAAAATGTATTCTCTTCATCTACTAAGACCAGATTTTGAAAGTGTATATTCCTTTACCACATCACTCTTTTATTTTCCCCTCCCTCCCCCTTTGCTCAGCCTTACTCTTCCCTCTCAGCTGGGCTGTTGTTTGAGTGAATTTAGCCTGGGGAAGTATGTATATCATAAAAACTGGGTTGGGATTTGTTGGCTGTCAGTCAATAAATCAGTCAGAGTTTAATTACCAGGCATGTGATGGGAAGCGGTGACAGGCACCAGCTCTGTTGAATATTATTTCTTAGGGGGCAGCTGCTACCAAAAACTAACTTAAGGATGTGTATGTATAAAGACACTGCATAGAGGAAGCGCAGAGAGGACAAACATGAGGAATCCTACAGCTGGTTCCTAAAACAAAAGACTTTGGCAAGTGTCTCAGGAATGACAAAAAATATCCCCCCAAACTCCCAAGTATTTCTCATTTCTTTGAAATATGACAACTTCTTCTGGCATTACACTTTTACTCTAAAAGGCATCACTTTGCTATAACCTTAACGGATTTCAACCAAAATATATTGTAAAGGGTTTTTTTTAAAAAAAAAAACAGTTGAAAAAAAGTGTTTGAAGGAAAGGATTGAAATAGGATTGATAGGATTATAAAAGATACAAAATGGGATAATGCCTGATTATCCACAAATGCAGAATCAAATTTGAAATGTAATCACAGACCCCATCTATACTGCCATATAATGCAGTATTATATAGTTAGTGAAGACTCATATAATGCAGTTTAACTGAAAATATCATTCTCAAATTCAGAATGAAATTTGGACTACAATTAGAGAGAAAATTTATACTGACCCATACAGTGAAGATATGTTGTTGTTGTTCATTCGTTCAGTCATCTCCGACTCTTTGTGACCTCATGGACCAGCCCATGCCAGAGCTCCCTGTCAGCTGTCACCACCCCCAGCTCCTTCAAGGTCAGTCCAGTCACTTCAAGGATGCTATCCATCCATCTTGCCCTTGGTCGGCCCCTCTTCCTTTTGCCTTCCACTTTCCCCAGCATAATTGTCTTCTCTAGGCTTTGCTGTCTCCTCATAATGTGGCCAAAGTACTTCAATTTTGTCTCTAGTATCCTTCCCTCCAATGAGCAGTCGGGCTTTATTTCCTGGAGGATGGACTGGTTGGATCTTCTCGCAATCCAAGGCACTCTCAGAACTTTCCTCCAACACCACAGCTCAAAAGCATCTATCTTCCTTCGCTCGGCCTTCCCTAAGGTCCAGCTCTCACATCCGTAGTTACTACAGGGAATATCATGGCTTTGACTAGGCGAATCTTTGTTGCCAGTGTGATGTCTCTACTCTTTACTATTTTATCGAGACTGGACATTGCTCTCCTCCCAAGAAGTAAGCATCTTCTGATTTCCTGGCCGCAGTCTGCATCTGCAGTAATCTTTGAGCCTAGAAATACAAAGTCTGTCACGGCCTCCACATTTTCTCCCTCTATTTTCCAGTTGTCAATCATTCTTGTTGCCATAATCTTGGTTTTTTTGATGTTTAGCTGCAACCCAGCTTTTGCGCTTTCTTCTTTCACCTTGATAAGAAGGCTCCTCAGCTCCTCCTCGCTTTCGGCCATCAGAGTGGTGTCATCTGAATATCTGAGGTTGTTAATGTTTCTTCCAGCAATTTTCACCCCAGCTTGGCATTCATCAAGCCCCACACATCACATGATGTGTTCTGCATTCAAGTTAAAAAGGTTGGGTGAGAGTATGCAGTCTTGCCGTACGCCAGGCCCGTAGCCAGGATTTCGTTTCGGGGGGGGGGCTAAAAAATTTTCAGGGGGGGTTTCGGGGGGGGCTGAGTTTCGGGGGGGGGGCTGAGTCTGAGTGAAAGAGAGTCTAGCCTAGCAAACCTTTTGTATCATTACCCCAATACCCCCATACATATGGGATATATTGAGAATGGTGATCAAATCATGATATTAATAAACATAACAGTTTAAATAATGCACCAGTAAGGCCTTTTCGCGAACCACCATGAGAATTTGGGGGGGGGGGCTGAAGCCCCCCAAGCCCCCCCCCCCCGGCTACATGCCTGCCGTACGCCTTTCCCAATCTTGAACCAGTCTGTTGATCCGTGGTCAGTTCTTACTGTTGCTACTTGGTCCTTGTACAGGTTCCTCAGGAGAGAGACAAGGTGGCTTGGGATGCCCATCCCACCAAGAACTTGCCACAATTTATTATGATCCACACAGTCAAAGGCTTTAGAATAGTCAATGAAGCAAAAATAGATGTTTTTCTGAAACTCCCTGCCTTTCTCCATTATCCAGCGGATATTGGCAATCTGGTCTCTTGTTCCTCTGCCTTTTCTAAACCCAGCTTGAACATCTGGCAACTCTCGCTCCATGTATTGCTGGAGTCTTCCTTGCAGAATCTTGAGCATTACCTTACTGGCATGACAAATAAGGGCCAGTGTATGGAAGTTTGAGCAGTCTTTCGCATTTCCCTTTTTTGGTATGGGGATATAAGTTGATTTTTTCCAGTCTGATGGCCATTCTTGTGTTTTCCATATTTGCTGGCATATGGCATGCATCACCTTGACAGCATCACCTTGACAGTGAAGATATAATCTGCATTATATGCCAGTGTAGATGGGGCCTGGAAATAGTGCTGTATCTCAGCAATGAAGTTAATAATGTGTTTTACTCCTTACTCCACATTGTAGCTGTAAGAATCATAGGAATGTCTTTTCCCCCAGTGTTGAAGTTACATGCGGTTGTCTTTTTTGGACTAGTGATAAGACATGTCATTTTTTTCCTGTCATATGCCATGAAACATTATACGGAGATGCTGTGTGATGCTTTGACTGTACAGAAACTCTATTTTCCTTTTAACTATTCTCCTGTGGTTTGTGTCTCTCTGTGTTTCAGAGATATTTTGTCCAGTTTAGGGAATTATGGGTAACAGATCAACAAAGTTTTGGATTGAGGTAGTGTAGCTGCTTCTCATTTGGCAGAAAACTTGTTGGGACATGATGAGAACTTCAGATATGAAGGTGTGAGAGTGAATTGCTCAGGATTGTGGGTAACAGAGTGAGAAGACCCAGATCCAGAAAGGATTCATTTCTGCATGATAGAAAGACAAATAAATGTGTTGGAAAGTAAATATTGCTTTATCTGTCATTACCAACAAGCCACCTTGAACAGCTAGAAGAAAGTGAAGTAAGAAATAGGGAAATAATTATAAAGTAATATTTTGACTAGGGCTTTTTTCTTATTGGAAATATAATAGCAAACCTTCTACTATCTTTTCTTTTTAAACTTTTACTGGACTGTCATCAAAGTACATAGGCATTTCCTAAAGTTGTGATCTTTTCCGTGTGATCATATCATCCCATTCAGTTGTACCGTAACACTGAAAGTCATTGCTCTCCTTTTTCGAGATAAGATGGGACAAAATGTGCAGACTGCAACCCAAAAAACAGAAAAGTGCCTCTAACATTGTATAAAAAGCTTTTACTCCTTTCTACAATATAGACAGTTATGTTAGGGAAACACTGGGGCAAAAAGAAGTTTGGAAGATGACAAGGGAAGATAAATGCTGTGTGATGCTTTGACTGCACAAAGTCTATTTTTCTTGCTAGCATTGGATAACCAGAGTGGTTTCCAAACTTTGGTTCTCCAGTGCTTTGGACTTCAACTTCCAGAACTTCCCTGCCTCTTTGTGCTTAAGTCCAAAACATCTAGAGAACAAAAGCTTGGGAATCACTGATCCAGAGGAATTCCATTGACATCCATCTCTTTTGGAAAATGTAGCTTCCCATGGCTAAATCAAGTGTTGAATCCCAAAGCACCCTTGTTACCCATTGGATTGATCCACACACTCTTAGTGCCAATAAAATATTGCAGGAACAAAAGAATATAAGAATGTGACATTCATTACTTTTCAAAGTACTCGATCTAGCAGAGCAATTTTTCAGTTACTAGAGATGGCAGGAAAGAAAGAGATCATGTCCCTCATCATAGCAGTTGTCACAAGGGGAGATGAGTTTAGGGAGCAGTAACTATAACACAGTAATTCCAAGTAAGAGAGGATGAGGCATGATAGTTATAAAACAGTTTCACTCTCTCTCTTTCTCTGTGTGTGTGAAGTTTCCAAGCACTGGATAGTATTGTATGTGCTATAATTGTTGCCATGATGCAGAGTACGACTTAGCTATTGCTTTCTGTAATCCTTTCTTGCCCGCTCTGTGGCTTATACACATTGCAAGTGTTATAGCACCACACTGGTGGGTGACAAATGACTTGAGAAGATGTAAGGTGCCACTGCCAATTGAACCTTGTGGGCATAAAAATGAATCTGATGCTACTGTAATTTGATTAATGTCTATCTATATCATCCATACCTTTCTCTCAGTAAGTTTTGCATTAAATGCTGAAATAGTATGATACTTTGTAAAAGAACGGAATGTTTCAAACTTTTTTTTCTCAAGCTGAGGACAGCACTTTTTTGCAAAGAGAAAAACACCTTTCCAATATTAGTGAGCATGAGAGTGACAAGTCAATGTAGTATTAGTACAATTTCCTTTATCTCATTCTTTTTATTCATATATTAAAAGACCCAGTACAGAGGTATAGTAGGTTGTATGTCACTCTGGTTTAAGCTTGCAGTTGCCTCTCATTTCTGTTTGCCAAAAATGTCTCCAAGAAGCTATGATATAGTGAAGGATGGTTGACTGATAATGCTGTCATTTTTTATGCCTGTTCCATAAAGAATCATATTCAGAACAGAAAGCAGTGCTTGGGATACAGATTTAATTTAACAACATTCTCCAATTGCTCATTAAAAGTGCTAGCATACTCAGTCTTCTCCTGCCTAATAATTTTTGTTTGAACCAGAGCTTTGAATGCAAGATTCATTTCATTCACTGTTTAAATAGTATTTTCCTCATCATTTATTAGCTCAGGAAAAGTTACATCTAGCATAGCTATACTAAGTGCCTTTCTTACTGAACCATTTGACCTGTAAAACCAGCTGAACATTTAGCATGATATTTAGCTTTCAGTGTAATCATGCCACCATTGTATTGTTTAATTACACATTCTCAAACCTTCTTGTCTTTGACAAAAAAAAAATCTGACATTCATAACAAATTGCCAGGTAAAGCTGAATATTGGCAGAAAGTTATTGTACACTTCTGTATGGTTCTGAGTGAGTCTTGAAATTGTTGGCTGTTCATAAGCTTTGATTTTGCATCTTGTTTTCCTGTTGAGTTTAGCTGTTTGAGCTGCAATACACTTTTTGTATCACTGACTTAAAGAATTCTAGAGGTGTGCATTTTTTCGTAAGTTGTCATAAGTCATATCAAATTCATTAGGCTCGTACTTATCACACAATATTGCACATGTGAGTGTGGCCTGCAACAAAAACTTAATAATAAAAACTTACACAATACTTTTTTGTTTGCATTTTGTAAATTTCGGAAGCTTCCCATAGTCAGTTTCATTTTCAGCACAAGGAAGCTAAGCAATGCCAAAAAGGCTGCCTTTTCTCTTTAGATTAATGGTGTCTCGCCGTTAGGAGAAGGAACGCAGGAAGCAGAGTTCACTGGGAAAGAAAGCACAGAACCAAATGTGGTTTAGGAAGGTGAGGAGCCCTATGGCAGAGAATGCAAAAGGGCATGCCATAAACTACATTTCCCAGAATTCTGCTGGCATGCGAAAGCCCCAATCAGGATAGGGGAGAGCAGTAGCAGTAGCCAGAGTTCCAATAAATTGTTGAATCTGCAAAGAGGAGGACTGACTGATACTTCTAGTAAGTAAATAAATCTCTGTGCTGGGCTGAGAAGAAATCCCTAAATGGATGGCCCTTAGGGGTCCCTTCTAACTGACTAGGGGAAGCATATCTGCCAGGAAAGTTTTGATGAGGCGCTTCTACCTGGAAGAAGGGAGTTGGGACAAGAAGGCCTCCTCCAACTCTAGGATTCTATGAAAATGTAGAATTGGTTAATATTGGTTTCTATTGGTTAATATGGGCAACATTCCATGAATCATCAAATAGATTAGGTTAGCCCCACTCCCCAAGCCATCTGTATACAACTGAAGACATGGCATTTTAGACAAATATTTGACCATGCCTAGAAATTCAAGAACCTAGAGATTTTTCACTGTGCACTTTGTGAGACTGATATTGATTACAGTTTGTTTTGTATTCTGCAGCTATTGTTGCATTTTATTGATCTTAATCAGAGGGGTTTGTGATGTTTATGTTGGTTGTTGTTGCTTTGTGTTGTTGTCTTTGCACTTTTTGTATATTGTGTGTTTGCAACTTTGAGTGCTTTGTTAGCCACCCCGAGTCCCTCTGGGAGATGGTGGTGGGATATAAATAAAGTTATTGTTGTTGTTGTTGTTATCCCCCCACCCCAGTATACCCTCTCAAAAAGAAAGACTGTGGCAAAGAGAGTTGGTGTAGAGTTGGTCCAGCAGTTGTAGAACTTTCCAGGCTGGGGCTCCTGTCCGGGAGGTGGGGGAGTTTAGAGTATATTTCCCCAAATCTCCCAGCCAACACAACAAGAGCTGTAGTTCAAAGAATAACACACCCCAACTCTGGCCAGTGTTCTGCTATGCTATGCAGCAAATTCTGACTTTCCTCTCCAGCTGTACTTTTTCACATTTTCTGTAAAATGCAGAGACTGATGAGTATTTATTACAGTCTTTTGAAATGGTTATTGTAACCTTTTCCCAGTAAAAATGTTTTGTTCAGCAGTGAAACAGAGGGAACTATTTGTTCAGCTCAGTAAGTTACTCTGGCAGTGTATGGGACTTCTGTTTCTGTTTCTCCCTAAAACAAATACATAAATTTCATATTTATTTAGGTAAGTATATTATGGCTTTTGGTGATGCTTGGTGAGTTGAGTACACACACTACAACACATATACATACACTGATATACATGCTGCATCAATTAAAAAGCAGGCATCACAGGTTGTTGTTTCTGTTTTGTTTAGGTACTAGGAACAAGGAGGCATTCTTGCTCTAGTATGACATTGTTATAGTGTATATTGTTATAGTATGAGTAACAAGACAGTCTACTGACAGATGGACCTGTTCCACTTATATCAGTCATACAATTCTCTTTCTTCCTTACTCAGAGGAGGAGGATGCACACCACATGCAGGGAACAAAGGCAGAAACTGATATTTATCCATGACACCTCATGTACTATACAGATTTCCTGTGAGCTTGCCATCATGTTCTTGTGTATGGCATTGGAGAGTGACTTCATTCTCTTTTTATCTACCACTCACACACACGTGTATACACATTGCTCACCATCTGAGCTTTTACAGGAGTGCAACAATAGCATAAAAAGTCAGTGAACCATGAAGATCCAACATTTTCCCCTTTTCGTATCCATGAAGGATGACAACATGTCTATCACAGAGGTAATTATGATCAGAAGAAAGATACATTCTCTTTTTCTTATCAAAGTTAGACAGGCACAAATGTACTTTTGTATGCACCCCTCCACAGGTGCACATATAATGTCCACATGGCTGAGGAGGGGAATTCAACCCCAGCTTAATGTCACTCCTCATCCCAACTACATAGATTTTTCATGTTAGAGAGAGAAAGGCTGCTATTAAATTCTTGGACCAAGAGCTCTGATGTTTCCCCATTTTCTCAGCAGCAATATGTAATTAAAGAGGAGGAAATGTGCCATCCGTTTATGGCATATGCACACCTATTTATGAAGATACTTAAGCATGGGTTTTAGTAAGTCCAAATCAAAGCTCTAGAGGCTCCTGTCTTTTTAAATCCATTTTCTTCCAAGTGAAATTTGTGGTCCTGATGAATGGCAGAGCAGAGTCATCCATAAAAGGGCAGAGGAAAATCACATTCATTTGCATACAATAATTATTCTCTGAATCAGGCCACCTTTATTGCTGGCAGAAAATCTACTGTCAGCATCGCTCTATAGATCACGTCTGAAAATCTAACAGATGAGGAAAGTAATTGTTTGGAATCCATGTGGTCAGACAATTCTGCCGGGGACATGTCAATTATCATGTACCTCTGCAGCCGGAAAAGTTTTCTGATGTCAGTGAACAAACCTGCATTTCTTTTCTTTGTGCGAGAGTGTCATACAAATTCATATTCTTCTGGTTAATGTCATCCTAAGAACATGTCCTAATACATTTGAAATAGGAATGCTTGTCTACATTTAGTAATTGGAATAGGATGTGTGAACGGTGCATCATCCAGTACAGTTGGCATTTCCAATTGTGTTTAGATGTTACATTGATTCCTTTGCTGCTTCTTATTAAGAAGATTATCTAGTAGATGTAATTTGCCAAACTGAAGGCATGTTCAGATTCCTGATGGACACATTAATCTATCACTGATCCATGTCAGTTGTGAATGTCATCAGTCCACTTTTGTCCACTTCAGATTTGTGAATTTATTTCTAATAATATGAAAAGTTTATTTTATATGCTGAATTTTTAATATATAATTTGTACTCCTATGTGCCTTTAAGTTCACTTTAACTTACAGCAATCTTATCATAAGTTTTACCTGACAAGTTTTATTTGAAGAAGATTTGCTATTGTCTTCCTCCAAGGCTCAGAGAGTAAGGCGGCATCCACATCAGACAGATTATTCCAGTGTATATCAACCTCAGAGCTACACCAGATCTAGCACTTACTTCCTGAATTCAGGGCCTTGACATCCATGTTGCTACTCCCATGGAGCTTTGCGTGAGCACCTGGCCATCATGGCCATGTCTGCTGATGTCAGAGTGGCACACCCGAACTAGGGACATTAGATGAACAACTTAATAGAAAATGTGGAAGGTTATTTTTATACATGATAACGACAGCAAGAATTACCTATGCTCAAAAATAGAATGACTCAATGATTCTGACACAAGACAATTTGCTTATGAAAATAAGTGAACTTGTGGAAATGGATAAGCTTGCTATATTAATCAAGGAGAGATCTCTAACCAACCTCAATCCTGGGGTTTTTTTGTGGGGGGGGGGGGCAGCGGCTAGAAGATTCTTATTATGTGGGTAAAGGATGTATCAATGGGTTTTTTAATCTAATTGGTATAGATTTAAAAAAGGGACCGGATGTGGCCCTCCAAGGTCATTTACCCGGCCCTCGCTCAGGGTCAACCTAAGTCTGAAACAGCTTGAAAGCACACAACAACAACAACAACAATTCTATCTCATAAGCCAAAAGCAGGCCCACACTTCCCACTGAAATACTAATAAGTTTATATTTGTTAAAATTGTTCCTCATTTTAATTATTGTATTGTTTTTAAGTGGGGTTTTTTTTTGCACTACAAATAAGATATGTGCAGTGTGCATAGGAATTCATTCATGTTTCTCCCCCCAAATTATAATCTGGCCCTCCAATAGTTTGAGGGACTGTGACCTGGCCCTCTGTTTAAAATGTTTGAGGACCCCTGATGTAGAGTGTATGTAGTTAATGTTTTATGATGCTTTGAATGTAGCAGTAATATGATTTCTTTTTATTCTAGAAAAGGTATTTTAACTTTGTTTCTGTTGTTGTTGTTGTTCATTCGTTCAGTAGTCTCCGACTCTTTGTGACCTCATGGACCAGGCCATGCCAGAGCTCCCTGTCGGCCGTCACCACCCCCAACTCCTTCAAGGTCAGTCCAGTCACTTCAAGGATGCCATCCATCCATCTTGCCCTTGGTCTGCCCCTCTTCCTTTTACCTTATTATTACTTGCACTTATTGACCGCCACTCTCAGCCCTAGGGCGACCTTCCACTTTCCCCAGCATAATTGTCTTCTCTAGGCTTTGCTATCTCCTCATGATGTGGCCAAAGTACTTCAACTTTGTCTCTAGTATCCTTCCCTCCAATGAGCAGTTGGGCTTTATTTCCTGGAGGATGGACTGGTTGGATCTTCTCGCAGTCCAAGGCACTCTCAGCACTTTCCTCCAACGCCACAGTTCAAAAGCATCTATCTTCCTTCGCTCGGCCTTCCCTAAGGTCCAGCTCTCACATCCGTAGGTTACTACAGGGAATACCATGGTTTTGACTAGGCGGATCTTTGTTGCCAGTGTGATGTCTCTACTCTTTACTATTTTATCGAGACTGGACATTGTTCTCCTCCCAAGAAGTAAGCGTCTTCTAATTTCCTGGCCACAGTCTGCATCTGCCGTAATCTTTGCACCTAGTTTCTGTTAGTTGGGTAATTTGTACATTTGTATGTAGGTTTTGTATTAATTTGTTTAAATAAAAATTAATTGATAAGAATGACATACTCTTGAACTAGCAAACAGGGCCTAAACTGGCCCTCTTCTTCTTGCTGGTCCCCATTGTTTCATCAGCAGACACAGCCCCGAAGGCCCATAGCTGATGGAGAACAATAGCAGCAACACGGAGAAGAGCCATCCCCTTCCTCTGTGCTGATGAGTGCAGGGGAAAGGTGATGATGATAGTGTCCATCTAGACAGGAAACTAGGCCAAAACAAACCTGATCCAGCTGTCCAAACTGTTGTGAAGTCCCATAATACTGTAGAATGTTTCTTTAAAAAGACCCTTTCTCCAAATTTTGCAATACAGATTTCAACTCAAAAATCAATGCAAATATGCTTTGATTTGGAGACACAGTTGAAAAAAATGGAGAAGGGCTATATTCTACAAAATGGTCTGTGACCTATAGAGTAGGTTGGTTCACTTTTAAAAGATAGACTAAATAAAAATAATCTGCACCCCTGGTTCATCTGAACAGTTCCCTTTAACATAAGTTCTGTCTGTGCTGCTTTAATTGTTTTATTATATGTAGAAAGAACAGGAAAAAATAGGAACCCAGCTGTGTCCTATCCTACCTATTGGACTTTCAGAGAAAGACCAACTACTAAAATCATTTAAGATTATAACTATACCTTACAATTTAACATATCCATACACTTTTGTTTCCTGTGGTCATATTATAGCCCAAATCCAGTTATCCGTTTCAACTAATAGTAATCTCACTAATAAAATTTAATGGTGTTTCTTTACCATTTAACAATTGTTTCAGTTGTTTTAATTGACCCACTATAGTTGGAACTTGAATTTAGATTTAGGTCTACATGGTTTAGTCTCAAAACTCACCATGATCTGTTTTGTAGTCATTCATATTCATTTCACTACTGTGTTTTGTTCAGGGGGAAATCAGTTAAAAGCTGTTAGGTATATATATATATATATATATATATATATATATATATATATATATATAGGAACAGGAACATACTCTCCTTTTAACAAAGCACATCTTAATTCCTGTACAGTTTGTACATGAGAATGTTACAGGGATACAGTCTGTCTTCCCTTTCCTGGGATGTCTCTATCCCTGACAAACATAAAATAGAGCTACTAAACTTGCAGAATGTGGCCAAAAATAAATCTGAAACAGCCCTATATTTTTTCCATTTTATGATATTTAAGACTTCACAACACACAATAAAACCAGCATTTCTACACATTTAAGAATTGGCAACCCACAGAGCCCATCACATGATGTAAGCCTCAACTGTAAATTCGAGGTATTTCACTATTTCCTAACCCTAACTCTAAAAAACGAGGGAATTCAAAATAAATATTTGCACCCATCTCTGTCTAAAATAAAAATAAAAGTTATGATTATTATGATTATTGGTATTATGTTTTAATCCAAAATTGGGACTCAAAGCAACTTGCAACTACAAAGAACTATAAATAACAACATAGAAAGGTTTACCATTAAAAAGAAGTAATGTATTTATGGTATTAAAACAATTCACACCTTAAGTTTTAGGGGTAACTGAGCTATAGGGGTTTTAAAGTTCAAAACCATCACTTTGAATTGTGCCCAGAAACAAACTGGCAGCTGGAAGAGCTGTTTCAGCAGGAGCACAATATGGTGTAAGTAATCTGCCCCAGTTAACAGACTGGATGCACCTCTTTGGACTAGCTGAAGCTTTCAAACAATCATCAAAGACAGCCCCAAATACAGCACATCACAGAAGTTTAAACAGGAGGGGCCTAAGGCATGAATCACTATGACCAGTTCTGACATCTCACAAAATGGATGCAGTTAGTCACAAGCTTGAAATGTACAAAAGCACTTCTGACTCCCACAGAAACCTGGTCCTCCGTGAATCCAGGAGTATATACAGACTACAATTCTGCAATGTCAGGTAACCTCATCCAACAAAGGCTGAATCTCTATTCCCTAATCTGCCTTCCAGCTGACCAAGGGCACCTCTATCTTGTCTGAATTAAGTTTCAGTTTGTTTGCCCTCACCCAGTCCATTATTGATCATGTTCTTTCTTTTAAGATTAGAGCAGTCTCTTTGGATTGGGGTAGAAATGAGTTAAATAGCATGAAATAAAAAACCCCGAAGGTCCTATCAGATCAACACCCAGGGGGTTGGAGTCCCACAGCACCTCTTTGTGGGTTCACCCCTCCAGGAAGGAATGGAGCTGCTGTAAAACAATGCCTCTAAGTCCCATCTCAGGAGAACACTGATGGTTTTTTGAAGGCCAATGAGAGGTCCAGCAGAATCTACAGGAGCACACTCTCCCTGTCTACTTTTTTGCACAGGCAAGCCACCATGGTGATCTAAGTTTTCTCTGTTGCATAGTCAGATCTGAATCAAGATTGAAATGGTTCTAGATCATTTGTTCCACCCAGAAACCCTTGGAATTCAGAGGCCACAACACAGTCCAATACTTTACCCAAAGGACGCTGATAATTATCGGTTGGTGAAAAAACTATCATTGAATCCGTTTACAAAGACTTCACATCTACATCATTTAGGCCAGTGGTTCCCAACCTGTGGGTCACCAGATGTTTTGGCCTTCAACTCCCAGAAATCCCAACAGCTGGTAAACTGGCTGGGATTTCTGGGAGTTGTAAGCCAAAACACCTGGGAACCCACAGGTTGAGAACCACTGATTTAGGCAATGCTTTGCATTGATTTCCCCTTCATCTGCTCAGCCAGTCTCCCTCTTGCCTGTTTGATAAACCAAGAAGAAAACAATTACAATTATCAATCATTTACAATTATACCAGAGAATTCCTAGCAATGCCAAGGACTTTTCATTTCTACTTCCTAGGTCAGTTTAAATTAACCAGTATTTTCCAAAATGAAATGTATGCCTACTTGGCTGCCGGTTTGTTATTTCCTGAAACAATATAAGATAGTCGTCACTAGTAAACACAGCTATTGTTTCCAGGACACAGATTCAACAGAGATCAAGTGATAAGGTATATTTGTACATACAAATGCTCCTAATATTCAGGCAGAATGGACTTTCAGTCCAAGAAGATCATGGAGTCATGCTGAAAGACCTAGAAAATGTCCAGAAAAGCCATATTTTGACAGATGTGGATAAATGAAACTGCAAATACCCATCTTGTTGATTCAGAGGTCATATTTTGTTGATAATTTACTTCAGCACTTAGTCTCTAGCTCCTAAATGATAATAAAAAAGGTTCCATGGAAACTGGTGAAAATCAATTTATGAAATGTTGCATGTAACATGTGAGAGCAGGAAGAAGAACAGTGAGCCCAACCCGGGGGGGGGGGGGGAGAGAACCCCAGCATATTTCAAGAAAGGATTTGGATGCAAACTTGTAAATGTGCTGATAAATGTAAACAAATAGAACTGGAAACTCCAGGAACTCCCCCATGCCCCCTTCTGAATGAGTCCTTAGATGCAATGGCATTTGCATTGTGCCCAAATGTCTTATGCTACATCTTTACATGATTTACCCTTTCTTTGGGCTTATAATTTGCAAACCAGTTTCTACAATTGTCTGTTGTTTTCTTCTGCTATATTTTGCCCAAATATCTTTATGCCATAATTCAGTGTGTTCACTTACTGCCATCTTAATGTTTGTGCTAACTATTTGGTTTTCACTCCTCTCCTATCCAGTAATTCAGTTGTGTCTCATTCTTTTCTATATCATTTCCTTATATATACTACTTCTCACTCTTGCATACACACACTCTCTCTCACACACACACACATTTAATTTATGTATATCTGTATGTTTAATAAATATTTTTGACTTATTTCCATTTGCTGTTAGTCCCTCGGCATGGAAATAGTAACAGTTTGTGAACTCTATATTCCAGTACAAATAAAGATTAGGTTTAAACATATGAAATATGAAGAAAGTGGTAATTTCCCTCCTTGCTCTTATCCTTGTCAAATTACCTGACCTCAAACAAATCCCACCAAAACCATGTAAATGATGTCAAAGATATAATTTATCTTTCTTTTTTTAAAAAAGCACATGTCACTAGCCCATGGCTTGTCTGTTTATTAGAGAGTGAAGCTGCCAATATTGGCTTGCTCCAATGAGCACTTATAAAACCACACCGATATATGTGTTTGCATTCCTCTTCAGCTCAAAATTTGTCAGAGAAGAAAGGCATTAAACCTGTCACCTCAGATAAAGATCAGATGTTTGATTTCAAACAGAAGAAAGCAAATATTCTGCAGCAGACTCCATTAACTCCTTGAGTGCTTTATTTAGATACTGGACCAGACTAGGAAGAACATGTTGTTTCTGAGGGCGATGCCAATGCATTCTTCCACAACCACCTTGCTGATAAATTTCCTTGAGGGACCATGGCAGATACAACATAAAAAGAAGTGTGTGGGAGGAAGAGAATTCCCGTGGTTGTGTCAGTATGTTTTCTATATTGATGGCACTGCCTTCAAAATTGGAAACTAGGTTGGATATTTGTTTATGACATGGGTGTCAACTCCTGGCTCTGCATTTTTGTAACAGATTGGCTTCGTTCCACCAGAGGAGTAGGCTGTTCTATGATCTACTTCACTGTAATGAAAGAACAAGGGAATTTCAGTGATGTCTTGGTCATTTCTCAGGCTACATGAAGCATAGATTTTGTACCTTTTCCCTGCTTTGTAATTCCCCTGTCAGGTACCCATAGTACAGCTGTGGAAAATGCATGTACTGAAATCGGTGAAGTAGTATTATAGTCAACACCTTCACAGAATATGCCTTTCATTGTAGCTTGACATACAGAAATGTAAAAGTTGGAACCAAAAAAAAAAAAGACTCGGCCATGAAAGCCTTTGACAATACATTCAGTTGTGAAAATTCATCTAGCTAATATTTGATCAGTAAAATCAGATTGGTTTCATTTTCCTGATTCAAGAGATTGTACTGCAAAAGCAGCAATAATGGAAGAATAATCTAGCCATGCTTTCCTGGTGTAGGTCAGAATCATCTAGCTTTTAGAGCTCCTTAGGGGTTTTCAAGTCTTTTATAAAGGCTTCAGTTAGCCAACGTTTATTTGCATCACCAAGAGGTCAACATGAACTCAGTCATGTTAGAAACCATGTCAAATTACAAAGCAGAGACCCAATAGACAACAACTTAGGCAAGAATTTGGTGGTTAAGAATATGCTATGAGAAATATTTTTAATCTTGATTTAGGGTTTTTTTGAGATATCATTATAATAGATGGCCAATTCATGTTCATATAAACCTAAATACATTTTTAAAATAATATATTATAATCACTTAAGTTTTTCCACAATCCTGCAGGGTGGGAGAATGAAAGATACAAACTGAAGAAATAAAGTTGATATGTTGACAGGGACTGTCAAGCAGTCTGTGAGTTAGGCAGTAGTCTGGGTCAGTTTAACCCAGTTCACAGTGTTGTTCTGTAGCAGCACCTGGAGCAATGACAGCACACTGAGAGAAGTCATGTGTACTTCATGCCACAAGTTATTATTCCCCAGGAACCCCTATATTTCTATCAAACTCACTGACAAAATAGTCACTTGGACTATTATATTGGTTATGTTTTACAGGTTATATCCTGTAAAGCAGCTCCAGTCACTCCCCAAAACAATCTCCAGAGTCCAATTTTTTATTAATTTTAATTAAGATTTCAAATATATAAAACAAAACAATGGTAATACATAAGACAAAAGAGAAGAGGAACAGGACAGAGTAGAAGAACGACAGGATCAGATGGAGGAGGGGGGGAAATGACTTCCATAAAGTTAAAATGACTTCCATTTTCCTCTTCAGTGATAATACAACACTATAGTAAAGAAGGTAATCCAAATAAAATCATATACCCTTAGGTATACATCCCTTCAGAAAATTCATATATAAATATGTAAAGTTAAACCATGATCATCATCACCACTACCACCACCACTATATTTCTGATTCTGTTCCACTTCCTCTGACTTAGACTTGAACAATTCTACAATGCCTTGCCTCTAAAGTATAACTATTTCTATTAAAATAATCAATTTAGTCCTCTTTTTCTTGTTTAAAGTCAGTCTGATATAACATCAGCTATATCTCCCAATCACCTACGCAGAAACAAGCTACACTTTTTCCTTCATTTTGGAAAACAATGCAATACTTATCTCTGAACTGGTGAGCACATTGCTGCTGTTAGAGATGTCAGTCGGCCATATTTCCTCTCTGGAAATGTTAGGGCTTTGCCCAAATTTCAGACAACTTCCTCCCCTCCTTAACAGTACAAATTGCTACTGTTTTATTCCCCCCCCCCCTTTCACCTATTCTTTAAAATTTAATACATTGGGTAGTAATATCTATAATCTGTCTATCTGTCATGTCTGTCTGTCAATCCATGGATCCATCCACCTACCCACCCATCAAACAATGATCAATTTTAATCCTTCATTTGTTTTACTAGTGAAGAAATTTCCTCAGAAATCAACAATAGTCAATATTATGGAAATTGACAGAATAAAAATAAATCTAAATCTGTTCATGGTTGGTAGTTTCTTGTGAGTCTTTCATTCATTAGCCTTCTAATCTATTTTTGCCTGTGGTAGCAGATGGCATTATCTCCATAGCCTCTCCATTGCATTGTTAATACATTCTTTCAAAGGAACGTTAAAGGGCAAAGAATGGCCATATGTTATGTCATCACAAGCTTCCCTTTAAGGTCCAAATACAAAATTATCATCTTAACACTCAAAATCTTGATAATAGATATGTACGGTAATTTCTGATATACACTTGGGTGTATACTAGAAGCTAAAGGAACAGATTTTCAACTGGTATGTTGGGTCCATTCCAGTCTCCATTGTAATTAGTACAGTCACATTGATATGAATGGCTGAGCCTTGATGCCCCTTATTCTGAGCTTAGAACAGTTACTTTTTAGAGTATAGCTCCCAGCCTCCTCCAGGTAGCAGGCTGGCTATGAAATAGCAGCACGGTAGATTTTGGATTGTTGTAGGTTTTTTGGGCTATATGGCCATGTTCTAGAAGTACTCTACCCTGATCTTTCACCTACATCTATATCAGGCATCCTCAGAGGTTGTGAGGTCGGGTAGCTTTTGTTGGAATCCCTCCAACAGTACTGTACAGTTTCCAATATGTGTTTCCCAAGACTGTTTGAAATATCCAACAATTAGAAAGAAAAATAGGGCTTTGTTCAGTATTTATTTATTTAGATATTGCTTAGGTATTGCTTATACATTAAGATGAAAATGAATTATCATTTTTTCAATAGTCTCTTCCCAGCGCCCACACATTACTATTTTTTTTGGTTAGTCATAGGAATCACTTAAATAATGGTGAATCAAATAATGCACTGTTCAATACCACAGAACTATGTAATTAAGAGGTCAGCAAAATGTGCCTGTTGGGCAGCAGCTTTTGTAGGTCTAGCACCATACCCCACTGGCAATGCTTGCTCTTGTATAACAGGTGAATTGCATATCCTGGAAGCTTAACTTTTTTTTACATAAATGAAATGGACTTCCAGGCACTTCTGATATTTTGTTCTATCTACCCACCTTCAATGACACTATTTTGAATATTTAGCCCACAAACCTCAATGTGTTATCTATCTCAATGAAAATTTAGCAGTTTTGATGATATCATGTTGTAATTGAATCCCATGAGAGGACAATATTTCATGCCTCTTCCATCCTGGTAATCTCAACAATTCAAAGTGCTGGCGTTAGCCTATAAAGCCCTAAACGGTTCCAGCCCTACTTACCTCTCCGAACGCATCTCCACCTATGAACCGACTAGGACATTAAGATCGTCTGGGGAGGCCCTGCTCTCGATCCCGCCTGCATCACAGGCGTGCCTGGCGGGGACGAGGGACAGGGCCTTCTCGGTGGTGGCCCCTCGGCTGTGGAATGCACTACCTGTAGACATCAGACAGGCCCCTTCGCTGTTGGCGTTCCGGAGGAAGGTGAAGACCTGGCTCTTCGAACAAGCGTTTGGCTAAACAGTGCAATTGATTATAGGAATACGGTGCAATCGAACATAGGAACATGGAACAAAGGATTATGAGAATGGTTTCTGATTTGGTGTTGAGGCGTTATGATAATGATTGTTTATTGATATTGATTGTTATGTATAATGTGTTTTAATTGCCTATGATACTGTCTTGTGATAATTTGTACTATGTAAACCGCTTTGAGTCGCCTAAGGGCTGAGAAAAGCAGTATAGAAATAAAGTAAATAAATAATAAATAAATAAACCAATTGGAATCTTGTGGCATGATGATGTAAATGCAATGTTTGGGAGGTGAAAGGAATATCTGAAGTTCTCAAGAAGAAGAAATTAGAAAGGAGTTTGTTAGGTGTCTGAATACACAGATGAGGAGACTCAAGTTTCTTGTTTTCCCTCTTTCCATTCATAGACTCTTCCAAGTTGCTTGTTGATGGGGATGGGATGGGGATTAGAAAAAGGTGATTTTAGAGACTTGTTGATTTGTCCTCATTTTCCCTCCATCATCCCAGTGCTACGGATGTTGGGAGCAAGAAGGAACTCAATCTTTGCCCCCCTCCCAAGTGTTGAAGTTGAGGTGACAAGAGAAGATTGGAGAGTGGTTCTGGCCTCCCTATTCCTTGCCATGGCTTGCCGCAGAAGGCTTTTTTCCAATTGCAAGACACCTTCCCAAAAATGATAGTTTTCAAAGATATCTGGCAAAAGAAAGAAAACTTTTTTTAATTTCAGGTATTTGTCCTACTCTGTGATAATGAATAATTTAACACAGTGTGTGCCAATTGCATAGTCCAGTTTCATTTAATTACTTAGCACTATGGATAGAAAGAATATTTGAAAAAAAATGATTTTTTTTCAAGTCTTGGGAAATCTTGACAAAGAAAATCCTAGATGGGTGAAAATCTTCACAGCTGCAGATTTCTGTTTGAAAAACGCACCCCTTTCCCTTCTAAAAGTAGCATTTTCTGTGCTGAAAGTAGTAGTTATTCATATCAAATTTGTTGAAAATGCTGTTCTCTGAATAAAAATACCTTTTTGTCCATTCTTAAAAGTACATTAAAATTTGTAGAATAGTCAAAATTATATATCAATGAATGTAGTGCAAAATTCTGCAGGCAAAACTATGCTATGGATCCCATTTCACGAATTCCAGGGTCACTGTGTAAACCCTCCCCCTTCATTACATTTCATTCATTAGTGCAGAGTAGGGGTGTGTTGAATGATGTGGATAGCTGTGTTCTAATAATCAGAAATGGACTGCTGGCATCATCTGTGAGATCTGCCATGGTACTCTTGAGGTCATGGTAGATGGTATAATAATTGTGTATCTGTATCTGGCTATGGGGTTTACCTGACCACTACCCACATTGCCTACCAACTGCTTAATGCCTAGGAAGAGATCTTTTGGAGTTTATTTGTGGCTTCATCTCCAATAACTTTCTTACTAATCTTGATGTAAAAACCTTCTCTTTCTTCTTACACAGTTACCACTATTCTGAATTTTACCAGAACATCTACATTATAACAATGTTTGGATTGTGACTTTTACATTCAAAACATCTCCATTAAATTTCTTATTTATTTGCACTTCCAGGTAATAACAGCAGAGCTTGTATTCCTATTAAAAGATAAAAGAAACTCACTAAAGGAAGCTGTCTTCTGATATGAGAGTTAAACCAATTTTTTTAAAGAGCCACCTTCTAAGATGGGCAAGTCTATTGTTCTTGCATCCAGATGCAGCCAACTCCCCACTGGGATGAGTACACCACAGACCACAAAGCCTTCTCTTCACTGTCACCTCCAATTTGAGCAGGTTAGCTAATTCACTTTGAACATCATTATTTACACTGATGAAGTCTGACTGGCTGCCCTCATTGACTGACAAGTCAAAATGAGCTTTATGAATATGATTCCAATTTGTACTCCAGGAAAGATGGGTGAGTGACTGCATGAACAAGGAGTCTACTTTTGTCTCTTTAGAAGACAAAAATTACT